>NW_020450849.1:1766046-1892478 GCF_003343035.1 Apteryx rowi
GGCGGGGAGCACCGCGGCTGCGGCGGAGCAGAAAGTGAAAGTACCTCCCGCCGGCGGAAGCCCCATGGGAAAAGCAAAGCCCTGCAGAGCCAGATTCGGGTCTGACAGCGCCGCGCCCCCCCCCGGCATGCGGCCGGCGGGCAGCCGCTGAGCACAGCGCGGCTCCGCCGCCCGGCCCGGCCTCCGCGGCTCCCTCGCCCCCTGCGCGGCGCTCCGCATGCTCCAGGCACCATGGGCGAGACCGCGCCGCCACCATGACCGCGGAGCCGCCGGCGCAGCTCCCTGCAACCTCCCCCGCGGACCATGTTCCATGGTAAGGAGCGCGTCGCACCGCACCGCGCTGCGCCGCGGGCGGCGGCGGGCAGCGCCGCGCAGGGTGCCCCGCTCCACCTGCGCCCGGGCTGGGCTTCGCCKCCCGCGCTGCACCGCACCGCACTGCACCGCACCGCACCGCCCCGCGCTGCGCTGCGCCGCCCCGCGCCCCCCTCCACGCTGGGTCCTCACCGGCTCCGCTCGCTCCGCGCTCCCGGCCGCGTCGCCCCGGCTCCAGCAGTGGCGCGGCGCTTGCCGGTGCCCTTTTATCCCCGCAGCGACGGCCGGGGAAATTCCCAGTTTTGCTTTTTTTTTGTCTTTCCCCCTAGAATGAAACTAAAAGCGCCCAGTTCCCATCCCGGCCGCTGCCGGGAAAGCGGGGCCGGGAGTGGCGGAGGGAGCGGGGCGGGGGAGCCGGGGGAGGCAGAGCTCCGCGCCGCTCCGCGGCACCTGCCGCCCGCCGCTCCGCGGCCGCGGTCCGCCCCGCGGGCGCGCCCGGAGCAGGTGCGCGCAGGTCGGGGGCGCCTCTCGCTGCCGGCCGCTGCCGGCGCCTCTCTCCTCGCCGCGGTGCCAGCAGGAGCGACCCCGCGGAGCCCCGGCGCGCCTCTCCGCATCCGTGTGCGGAGTCAGGGAAGGAGGGGGAGAAAAAAAAACCTTTAAAAAACAAAAGGAGGAAAACCCCGTCCAGGCTTGCATGGGCTGCGAGCGGCGCCGGGCGCGCCCGGGKCACAGGGGCAGAGCGTGTCGCCTTCGGAGATGCGGGTCCCTGCAGGGGGGCAAATGATCTCCCAGGTACGTTGCTGCAGCCGGAGCCGGCAGGGTCCATCTGGCAACAGCTTGCGGTCCTTCGCCGGCACAGGCGCGGGCACGCCAGGAGTGCCACTTCCAGACTGTGTGCAAAAAAGTCACTTTTTTTTTTTTAAGAGGGGCTTTTTTAGATTTGGAAATACTGGAATGCTTACTGTTCCTGGCTTTTTGTCAGACAACTTGTTGGGGCTTTCCAGATACGACTTAGGAGTTTTGGGGAATTTTACTGAAAGGGCGCAGCGTTCCCAGTAATACAAGCTTCCTTCCATCAGAAGCACTAGACGTGTGGAGCGCAATCAGTTCTGCTTCTTTTGAAGCTGCTTAACTTTAAGAAAAATTCTTTCACTTCTCRGTTGTCCAAAGCTCTTGGCATTTTTTATGATACCACTCTACGGGGTTCCAGAGGACTACTTTAGATGTATCTAAACAGGTTTCTTTGTAGTGATTCTGCCATGGGTGGAGGGCCCTGCTGACTGTGCAACATCTCTTTTAGAATTATTTGCCCTTATTCTGCAATTTCTTTATTTAAAAAAAACTCAATCTGTGCATTACAGAGAAACTAAAAATAAAGAAATAGAAGTGACTTGACTTTTTCCTGTGCAGTTTTCATCTGTTATCTCCACATGTGGCTGGACAAACAGAGTTTTAAAAGTGATGAAATCTGTTACATTGATTTAAATTTAGAGGATTGATATTTGTGTCTTTTGAAGTACATTTTAGAGGTAACATATCCAATTTAAGTTATTTGGAAACAAATATTACAGTTCCTTTTTTGTACTGGAATCAAGAGGTGTAATGCTATACTGGAAGGAGTTGTTAAGTTATTGCATTTTCTGTRAACTATTTTTTTTCCTTTTTTAGTATTAAATCCCAGTCCTACAAACTGGAKTTTGGAATTCAGCCTATACAGGGGAAAACTTTCAGTCCTGATTCTAGGACAGGGGTTTATATTCACAAATAATCTATAAGGAAAAAGGAATTTGGTAGTCAGGAAAAATGGTATACGTTCTTCTTTGAAGAGGCAGCATTCAGTAGGAGTCAGCTGGGATGGACTGTGAGGGATAGGGTTTCAATGAAAGCCAGACCAGCGCACAGCGTGACTGTGGTTATTGCATCACAGAGGTTAGGTGGCTCAGTTCAGATCATGGACAAGTTCACTGTTTTCTTTTTTGAAGATATGCAACCAGAATATGCAACTTTTTTAAGAGTGGATTTAGGGATAGGTACTGTACTTTCGTCTCTAGTATTCTACAGTTCAAGATTTCCCACTGAAGCTGGGATTCACCAGTGAGGCCCAAGAGCATCTCTAAGTGTCAAACTGGCTGTGCTCAGTGGATCAGCTCCTCTCCTTGCTGGAGAGGAAGGACACTAGCAGTAGGATCAGGACATCCCTTCTGCTTTTCCTGTGAGCTGTGGTGTCTCCCAGTTGCRCTACACTGGGGCTACTCTTCTTACTGCTCAATGTAGAAGAGAGTAAAGGGCAGCTGTGAGGGTACAGAGTATCCGAGAGAGGTGGGATCGGTGTTTCTCGTATTATCCCAGTAATCTGCTGCAATCTTTGCTCACCCACCAACCTAAATTTCTAGCCCTGTTTCTGTTATCTTCTTTTTCAGTATCATTCTACTCCAGTCTCATAGCTGTAGGCCCATCTCCAATTATTAGCTTTGTAATCCCTGTATCATCCTGTTTCCCTCAGTTTCCCTCATTCCCAGTATCAGGCCAGTCACCTGCATCCTTCAGTTACCCTATCAGTTCTTTCAGGCTCTTATGGTATCTTGGTCCTTTCTCTCTTTGCCCTTCCTCACAGAGCTCCTGGTTTCCCAGATGTCATCCAAGGACAGAAGAACAGAGGTCTGAGCAAAGCAGGATGGTCCTGTGAGGGGAGAAGCAAAGCAGGGGAGCAGTAAGACTTGCTCCCAAAGATTGCAAAAATACTTGCAAAGAAGGTTATATTGCTGCTTCATCTCAGGTTACACTCACTAGCAGGGATCTGAACATTTGGGCAGCCTGAAAATGTGTTTCAACACATTTTGACATAGAGGCATGTTCACAGGCATTTGCAGAATYTAATGTAAGCAGAATTACAGTGGGATTTAGCTCCACATTAAGACACTTGAATTTATTCATCTACGTATGTGCTAGGTGCTTATGGTCCTGTTATGGTCAATGGAGAGACCTAGTCAACGCTTTCAGTAAAGCCTGGAGAGGTCTTCAGCCCAGCTTGTAGCATGAGGGAGTTTAGACACCTAGGGAGCATGAGGGAGTTTAGACACCTAGCACCCATATGGTGTCATAATCTGGAGTGAATTCTTTCCCTTAAGGTACAAGTCATTTGGTAGAATTGTACAAAGATCCCCTTTAAACTATTTTAGCAGATTACAGTGTATGTWTGTTTGTTAATAGAGCATACACTCTATGGCATTTAAAATGTACTTAACTGTTCTTGTTGTAAACCAGCCTTTTTTAGATCTATCTTTTGGGTTCTGCCACTGTTCCTTGTTCTGCCACCAGTGAATTCATCTAGTTGTGCAATGGGAAATAGAACAACTGAAATCCGTGTGAAGTATGAGAATATACTAAGCCCYGACATCAATGAGCTGGTAGGTAATATAGTTCTTGGTCCTGCTAAAATGTTAATTATCTTAAATGAAAGCAAATAATTAAAAATAACTCTAATGTTAACCTATGATAAAAGTCAGTTTTAAAATTATGCATGATACTGGGTGGTGTCTTTATTTGGGTGTACAACAATCCATTTTCTAATGTTACTCTGAAATCYGTTTGTGCGTATCACTTACTTGCACATAGAAATAATGTGATACAGGTGTTTGTGCCTATGCAGCAAATAGTTAGACAGATGTACCATTTTGGCCTACATTGTACAATATATTACATTAAGAAGTACTCACTTCTGAAGTAATTTCATTTAAGTTAYCCCAAGCCCTTGTGGATTTTTCCAATCAAAAGAAGAAAGCATTACAAAACCTATAATTTGCTCTGCTAAYGGAGTCTTGATAAGTTTTATGTTGTCTGTTGAATACAAGTGAACAGAGGCGCAAAATTCAAACCACTAATTTTTRAACTGATTTCTACCTTTTATTCCAGACAGTGATCCCATTCAGCTGACCATTTTAAAGATGAAAATCTGCATTTGAAATTTTAGATTAATTTGGAGATTTCTGGGTACTGAAATGTTTCTTATGGAGAGTGACTGAAATCTTTCATTTTCCGAGCATTTAAGATTTTTGTTTCATTAACCAATGAGCAGAAAGTGGTATTATTTAATAGTCCTAAATTTTCATAAACCTCTCCTCATAATCACTTAGAATTATAAAGGCATCTTTCTTAACATTAACCAATAAATTAGTGCTTGCATAAATTGGCATGAATCTCATCTATATAACAATAAAACAGTTTCTCTGTGTTTACGTATTAGTGTATTTTATTTAATCAAGAGTCAAGTTTTCTAGATGKCAGCAGAGAAAAACTTAACTTACTCAATTGCAACTAGTAGCCTCTCCTCCATTTTGGCTTTATCAGTGAAATAATATAGCTTTGCAAAAACTATCATCATAATTTAATGATCCCTGCCCCAAATCTACCTTTTGGCTCTTTATCAAGAATTATTAATAATTAAATTCATCTGTCAGGAATACTTTCATGGCAGAATAATATTTTACGAGGTTGGATTACCAGAGGCATTTGTGTGAAAATGGAATTTCTCTGACGGTGTGTCAGTAAACTAGAATTCACCATTCTGTTGCAGTCTTAAATCAAAATCTACTTGCATGAAATACAAGTGACATATGATGCTTTTCCAAAAATGAAGTCACTAGGGGTGAATGAGCTTTTGTATTTCTTCACACTTTTGATCCACCACTGTCCTTCAGAGTTTTATGCCAGTGGTTTCTAACCTTTCTCTGCCAATATATACATCAGCCCTCCTGTGGAAACAAATATCTTTAGGGTCAGGAAATGATCATTTAATCTTCAAAAACATTCTGTTCATGTCTTGTTTGYTGAGATCACGAAGAAGGAAAGGCTGCTTACCTAGGGGGAAAAATGTCATTATCCTGAACAAGACACAAAGGCAGGGAAAATAATCATGGCCATATTAAAACAGATAAATGGCCCCTTTAGTTTGTCATCCTATTCCCAACAAAGACAAGTGTTTCCCTGATTAAAAAAATAAACTCTTTTGGTAGGCATTTATGAAATAGTTGACCTAAAAGGCAAAGGAATATGACAGGATTAACTAAACTTGCCTCTGGGAACTACATCCTACAGTATTCCTCTGGGAAAGAGCCATGAGGCAAATCACAGACCTGCTGGAGCTGGGAGGTCAGGGAAGCCTGGGGACAGTTCCCGTATATATCCCATATATATATCATATATATCATATATACCATATATATCATATATATATCTCATATATATCACACACACACACGTGTGTGTGTGTGTGTGTGTGTGTGTGTGTATATATATCACCGCTGTAGATGGCGGTGCATCCTGAGGCACTGCTGCAGTGTGATGCACTCCATGCCCAGGGTGCGCTGAAGGATTTTGATGGAGTAATGCAGTCTTCCCTTCTTCCAGATTCATTTTAAAAGTCCATATCTTTTTATTGTAATAAATATTATTGCTGATAGAGTTCTTTAGGAGACTGTATGAGAATTAAAACTATTAGCTGTTTAATTAAAAAAAAAAAAAGCTTGAGAATTAATGTTTGTGAAAGGTAATAGGAATGTATTGGTCTCTGAAGTTCTTATTTCCTAGAATAGGCATGCACAAGCAACTAATGTACAAGTCTTCATTTTTCTGTCTGTATTTTATCCAGCTTAAGACACATTAATTTATCCTCTATGTAGAGTCAGTGCATAGTTTTGTCATTAGTTTACCAACAAATATTATTGATGATGCTGTTTGGGTGATAGCATTTGTCCACTAGAAACTTTCCTGCAATCRCATAGCCAAAGTCAATAACTTTCAGTCCTTAATAGTCAACCTGATGTTTGGAGGCAGTGATCTCTGAAGTCAGTGAGAATGGGTGGTTAGAAAGTGAAGCCACCAATACCTAAACTAAGTTTTAGGATACTTTTTAAATCTTGCTGCAGCTAAAATTTCAGTCTTTTGTGATACAAGCATAGATGTGTATTATCTTCTCAATTTTTTTTGTCATTGGACATTTGCCTCCCAAAACTTTTGCTGATTCTGAAAACAATTCTTGTTTTAAAAAGTTCTATCCAGCTTGGGTGAGCTTCTAAAATACGGACAAAGTTAAACAAAATCATGCAGAAAAAAACCTAAGAATGACACTGACTGATGTAATCACATACGTGCTTATGTGAGGAAAGCTAATATAATATTGACACAAGTTCTCTGGGGGTGTTTTAGCCCTTCTGATAGTAATAGGTTATGTGGATGCRGGCTGAAGAAGAAAGGGAAGGATTTTTATTGAGTTGGGTTCAGTTGTCATCTGAATGACAAGCATGAAAGTAGAAGAAGGAAAAACAGAGAATAAACCATTCATAAAAGATAACAGTCAAGCAAAGGGAGAAAGTGTTATGACTTAGGATATCTAGAGATACATCTTCTGTTAATGCCTGTGCAAAGTGAATGCTCAGATCTCTTCAGATGCCTGGGGCATGTATTTATTGAGGAGAACAAACAGCCCACGTAAGATTAAACATTACTGTATTTTTTTGAATGGTGAAAGACCAAGTAGTTCAATGGGATGTAAAGGTTTAAAATGAATACCTATACAAATTGTAGTTGGATCAGGCTTTTTTGTGCCTGCTTGCCAAGGAAAGCTCAGAATTGTACACTTGCTRTGGCTGAGGAGATCCTAAAGAACAATTTAGTGTTCAGATCACCAGCTGTTAGTGAGAAATCAGGCTCACTTGRTTAAAAGTACTCACTTGATTAAATATATATTATCTATTACAGGTAAATATGTCTGCAGAGTATCGTGATAGGTGCTGCAAGAATAAAAAACATGAAAATGCCAAAGTGTTCTTCTGCAATGATACTCAGGTAAAATTTAATTTCTCAGAATTTAAGTTAGAGAATATGAGCCCAAGTGTGTTTTTTTTTTTTTACAGTCCAATCCCTTAATAACAGATTATGATAATGATTAATGTTGCATTGTAATAGTCAAATCATGGTGTTCAGGATTGTCCTTTTTACTCTTTTCTGCATCTGGAATCAAACAGTCTGTCCAGTAAATTGTGATTTTTTCAATTAAATATTAATTCATTTGCAATATTAATTAATTCCATATCCAATGAATCTTTTTTCTACTGTAAAGATTCTTTAATATTTTAATCCAAAATAGTACCGAAAACATATCTTCTTTGTTTTGCCCATGAAAATAAATACAAACTTTTCCCAGCATCGATTTTCATTTTTCTACAGAAATTCATATTGGCTAAGCTTTTCACTTCAGGTTTGAAATCTTTAAAAGTAATAGTTTGAGGTAGATCTTAAATGACAGAAGGTACAATTGTCAGCTGTAGCTCCCGATTTTATCATGACTTAACAAAAGGACTGACTCCAAAAATGGTTCAGTGTTTTCCTAACTGTATCAGCTGATTTCATAAAAGGTATGAGTTCTCCCCARTATCCTTAGGATACTATTATTTCTACTACAAATTGGTATTTTGAATATTTTAAATAGATGGCAATTAGATCAGGTTGCTCAGGTAATTTATTGGAAAAGATTGGCACAATGACAGCAAAAGAARCTAATGGTCACTGATGGAACATTTTAAGACAAACCAACATTACATAGAATTAATGATGCACAGACTTTTCAGGACATATTTTTCTTTGCAGGAAATAGAATCACTACAGAGTATGGCATGCAACATGCTTAAATTCTTTAATAAGCAAAAAATCAGCAAAGACTTTRGATGGAAAGCTGCAATAGTCTCATGTGGGACGTTACAGGTTCTACAGTGCAAATGTGAAAGAAATAGAAAAGAAAAGGTGAGTGGCAATGATGGTCTACAGATTATTAGAAGTACATKACTTATTCCTTAGAGCTCTTCAGCACAGATGGAGTATCATATCTGCCTAAGGTACATCTATCTTGTACATGTTATATGCATGACAAATTTTGCTGTCTAGCATATCTCTTACAATAGATACTAAGCCCAGTGCAAAGACTAATTAAGCCAATGATCTGGAATTCTGTAGTCAAGAGGTGTGCCCTGGATCAGCGCTGAAACACCTCAATTAAATCTCCAGTAAAAGACAAAGCCCACACTTATGTGAAGAAGGCCTTTAACTTCTCTAGAGGATAAAGTCATAGTGTGAAACTCTATGTTGGGGTTCTACCTTAGATTAATGTATAAAATGCCCTATATGCTTAAATTGGTTCGTTTCACCAAATAATTAGTGGAAGTTTCTACCCTTTCTATAATCCCTTTGGCTTATCCTTGATCTTTATTTTAATCAGAATATCTCAAACTCAGCAACAATACTTAGATATGAAAATATTTGAATTTTCAGTCAYTGCAGAGTCATTTCTTTGGAATGTCACTCAGCTCTAGTGCAGTGATCTACAGACTACCGTAGCAAGGGGAAAGTATTCTTTTAATACTTTGTGGTTCACAATTATGTACTGAACTCAAAAATATTGACCAACATTGAAAAGCCTTCCATAGGCACCAAAGCATGTAATTCTTCATGGTTGGCTTTACATTGTTTGAGTAAAGGTTGCATTTAATTTATTCTTTTTCTCCTTGAAATGACTTGCATAACCTAGGAGCATATCCTCAAAACAATGTTGGTTCTATATTTTCCTTAGGCAGCTGTAGTGGAATTTAACTTTTGCCTAAGTATAAAAGGCAAATTTAAGTCATGAAAGTCAAAGAGTGTCACCCTTGAAACTCCTGCCTGTTCCTGTGGGTGCCTGGATTTATTTAAGGACCAATTATATTAAAATCATTCAGTAAAAATCATAAACAGCAACTGGAGCAGGACAAGAACCGTGGTCTCCTGGTCTCTGGGAGAATCCTGAATGCTCAGCCAGAGTCTCATCTTCTAGGCATAGTACTGTTTTGTTCCATAAATCTCAAGGTACCACGCATATACCTATGTTGTTTAAAGATYGGCTCACAACTTAATTGGCTTTATTTTTCCAGTTCTTCACATAATTGAAGGTAAATTTTAAACCACTGATACAGGATGTACATGTTCTCAGTTGCACACATGGGTTTCAGAAGTCCTTATTTCCTGTGAGTTAAAGCTGCATTCTCCCAGTTKAGTGTGAAGGGACATCAGCAATGCTGTATCCAGAGTGAGAACTGGTGCAGGTTACATATTGTCACTGCAGATATTGTGAGCAGCCCAGCATTCTGGCTAAATTACCGAATAAGATACCTGCATTATTCATTGAGATGCAAGGTAATTAATTTGTTTCACAATATATGTATATAAAAAATAGGCACTTCTCAACTAACAATATAAGCTACTCTTTTTCAGGTTTGCACAGAGGTAAATACGCATAATAAAGAAGATACAGAAACAGGTGAACACTCAAAAAAGAAATGTAACCAAGAATTCTGTGAACTGAAAGAAAATATATCTAGCCTTCGATCCTGCTGGAATAAATTTGCAAAAATAATTTCCAGGTGAATCCTGCTCTTTTCTTTCAAAGTGGCATTACTTGGTATCTTTGCATTTTATGTGCATTCTTTAAGTAACTCTGTTCACTTATGTAAACACTTTATGCCAGAATTCTGATGGAAAGCTACTGTACCTTGTTCCTGGAGACAGAATAAATACAAACGGCTAAAAAAAGCTGCTGAAGTCCAAGAAGTGGAAATAAAAACCACTGTTTGAATGAAAGGAGTATAGAAGGCTGAGTTCCACTTTATGCTCTGGAAACTACTTTGAACTTTCTTATCTTTTGAGTAACTTTACAGTACCTTAATATGAAAGCATACTTAGGTGTCTACTGCAATTAAAAAAATTATCTTAGAAACTGCAGACCAGGAAAACAGTATGAAAAAGTAGCTGGTTTCTTTATATCTATGTAGAACGTATCAAGGACCAAAATGAACAATCTACCAAATAAGCAACAGCTCTTGAGTCTGTTCTGCTGAAGCAATAATGTTTTAAGCATAGCCGGGGTTGCATTTAATGGGTTTGCAATCTGATTTAGGTTTGAAAAAATAGGGAAAAGGTTAACTTTTAAAAAAACTTAGGAAGGAGTACTGGCTTTTGAAAGATGTAGCACACTTCTGCTCGCTGAAGTAGAAGCAAGATAGTGAGGCCTATGGAAGGAGGGAAAGGGGATGCCTGAATGTAAGTTTGTTCAGTGGACCAGAAACAGCACTAGCTTTGTGCATTTAGGTATCCTCTAGTTAGCTGAAGGAGTAGCTAGAATTGCTTACCTTCAGATTGTGATTTCTTGTACACAATTATTTTATATAACATGTTTAATATGTTAGACATTACTTAAAGTTTGTGAATATTTTCAGAGGATAATATATTGGCATTTAACTAATAAAGTGTTCATATTTAATTTTGGATAAATAGAGGTATTTTTATAGATGTTTGTAACTCTTTTGCAGTTTCTTACTTTGATATTATAACTCCTTTGGTAATAAAATATTTGTCTTCTATGGAATTGGATTGTTGTATTTTGGGGCATCAATACTCCCCTTTCAGCTTTTTGCACAGCTAATTATTAAAAGCAGAGCTGGTAATATAGCCTCCAGCTGCTTGGCACTTCCAATTATAAAAGATCCATTTTGTGATTTGCTTATAACTTGGCCAAACACTTTAGGCTGACATTTCCATATCAGGTGCCTGCCTTGGGCTAAATGTTTTTGGAAATCTTCAATTAAGGCAGCTGTTGTTTCATGGTTCAGAGTTAGGGAAACATATATTGTTTTATCTATGCTAAAAGAAGTTTTTGGTGGAACTACTGACAGAAAACATTGATATTCAGAACAAAGACCTGCTTGTAATGATGGGATGCACTTCAAAGAACTGCATCGATCTCCTCTGACTGGAATAACATCTGCTATACTAAATCCATGTAACCCAGTGCGCCCTCCTGCCGATGCTGAGGAAAGAGGTCAAAAGCAAGACAAACACACTGTGATGCTTTCCTGGAATACCCTCCCCCTCACCACCTATTCATGGGCTAGACCTCTTGGCTAGGAGTAGCATCTTTGTAAAACTGTGATTGAGACCTTCACATTTTCTCTTTATCTCCTGCTGTATGAGGTCATTCCAGCTTTCACTCCAAGCAGTGACGGGGAGGGGGAAGTAAAAGGAAACAGATTTCCTAGTATCATACTGCAGGTAAGAGACTGCAATCACTATTGTACTGGCTTCTCTAGAAATCCTTCCTACTGAAAGAAGTCCCACGTTGCTGCAGGCTAAATTTGTCTCTGTTGCTGAAGGACAGCTGTTGTTTTTTGGAAATTTAGGAACACTTGAAAGGCAAGATCTATTTCCTAATGACCACTACTGGCAAGGAAAGGTCAGTGGGGATTAACAGAAAAACACAAAGGTGCAATATTAGCTGCTATAAAACTGAAATCACAAAGTCTAYTTAGATGACTTACACAGCAGCTCACAACTTAAATCTAAGGCAAATCAGGCAGTTTCTGGCCTATCCCTAGGAAAAGCCAAGCTTAGATCCAGAGCAGAAATTTAAATTAAGAGATTATTGAAGTGTGTGTTTTCTTATTGCTTCTCTTAAATATTCTGCCTGCCTGATTCTTACTGCCAAGATTCCTGAGTTGCCACTTAGGGGCAAAGGCTAACTGCTAAGCACAGTGACTCTTGCACTTTCCTTTCTTCCCTTCCATTTGAGAAACTTGTATAGCCTTCCTGAAATTATGAACGTGACAAAAATAAACTGCTTTGCAGGAAATGGGCTAAGGAATGAGAACCTTGCAGGGTACCACTCCTACTTCCCTTTCACAAAATCCAGATTAAGGAGTGAAAAAAAAGCAGCATCTCTGGGTTGAACAGATTTTTTTAAATTAGGCTAGTACAAAGAAGGAACATGAGTAGGTCAAACCTGGGGTTTAGAAATGCATTAAACTTAGAGGAAGGTGGCAAGGGAGGACAAGAAGGGTATTTAATTTAGTTACAGGAATTTTAGCACTGTTGTTGCAAGGGACTGCAAGAATTAAGCAAGAAGCGATGATTAACCCCCGTGAGCAAGTTAATGTTGCACTTTGAATAATTTCCAACAGTAAGAGGGAGTTTGGTGCTCTGCTGTTTATAATGAGAAGGAAGAACTTCTGGTGTTTAAGTAGTCAGATCTAGGCAGGTCAACTGGAAGAGAAGGTCCAAATCTCACTTTACACTATCAAGCAAGTGTATTACAGCTGCTGTTCTTTAGTTAAAGATGCAGGAGTAATGTCTCCTGGCTGGTTTTACATTTCCTTCCAGTTCCTCCTCTTCAGCTTTGTGCTGAGCAAAAGAGATGTTGGCTTGGAAAGGTGGGTTGCAGATAGCAAGAGGGTTCATTCAGCAGCTACTGGAATGATTCGTGATGAACTAGAATAAAGAGGAAGCCAGCATGGCAATAGTCCAGCAGGGGGGCTGTATCTCAGTAGTGACAAGATTTTGCAGTCCCTTGGCATGCAGATGAATTTCATCCAGAACAATGGGAAAATGTACGTGATTTCCTCCGAAGAGGGTGTGGTGGAGTAAACAAAAGAGCCACCAGGAGGAACTTTCTCCTAAAAAGAGGAAAGAAAAGAGGAACTGGTCTCAACTCAGTGTTTAAAAAAAAAAAAAAAAAAAAAAAGCAACCTAACCCCTTATTACAATTTCTGTTCACATGAGTGAGTTTTACAGGAAAAATGTAACTTCTGCTTTTTTCCTGACACGAACACATTAGTGATTCATCATTTCACCAACAAAACAGTGCTCTAACTTCAGGAGGCAGAAAGAACAAACCCAGATTGAGTTCAGGTTACCTATTCTATCTTAGCAGCTTTATTAAAGAATGATTTAACTACAGGTATCACAATGATAAGCTTGACATAACCTGAACTCTCCACAGAGTCAGGAAGAAGAAATACAGAGATTAACTTTATATGAGCAGATCATACTAATTTAAATATTTGGTACAGAGCATTTTTCAAGGTGACTGAGAAATCTAATTCACATTTTCAAGTGAATAAAAAAAATAATGAAAACTATTATCCTTTGAAAACATAACTAAAGCAGTTGTCTCCCAAACACTAGGAAAAAACACTAGATAGTCCTCATGTTAGGTCTGGTTTCCTTCAGACTATGAACTTCATGTTATTTGTAAGGTTGAATGGTATTATGTATCCCAGTGTATTTAATTTAAGACAAATTCATGTTTGGCTACAAAGATGCGTGCACTGCAAAAAGTTTTATAGGCATATTCACTTTATTGTTTACAAGTGGCAAGTCAGCATTAGGTAATGATTTACATTTATGAATTAAAACACAACTGACACTTTAAAACAAACTTAATATATCCAATAAGATGCAAGCAAACTCAGCCATTCTGAAAAAAACAAACAAACAAAAAAAACACTGGATGGTCACAAACACAACTATTCGGCAGACTGAAGTGCAAAGCAAACATAACAAACGCAGTGCTGACAAATTTAATCACCTCAAATAAATGAATGAACAATTCATATAAAAACATGGAACACCAATAAATAAACTGATGTTTTTTGCTTATGAAAATGCATACTAAGTATCACATGGCAGATGAGCAGTGAGAGAGTTAGAGTAGTCATTTAAGATAGGTATTATAAGAGTTGTGGAATATTCAGCACTTTACAGAATCAAGGCCAAATCCCTCCACACTTCTGCCAGAAACACAAATACAAACGTAGAATAATAGTAAACCATGCATCATTTTTTTGAACTTAAGTTCAATATTCAGTTGTATCAAACTGAATATTTGATTTGCAGACTCAAAAATTACTGTTTTCATTGGAGAAAAATGATGCTGGTATTAATTACTTTTGTAAAGAGGAAACATTATTATTTAAATTAAAATCTAAATAGGCTGTTTTCTGGCAACATGAAATAGGGCTAAGTGGAATCCTCCAGAAAAGCATTATTTTGAAAAAAAAAAAGTAAAAAAATACATTAATATGAAAGACTAATCCCTTATATTTTGCATATTAGAAAGAACTGCTGAACATAGCTAAGAAATTTCTACCTAACATTACTTGCAACAACAGAATTAGGTGACTTGATACTTAAACCTTACTCATCAGGTTGAAAAAAAAAAAAAAAGCAAACAAAATCATCACAAATTGGAATAAGCTGTACTTCTTTAAAGGCAAAAGAGAAAACTATTTTTGTTTTAAAATTAAAACAATGTCATCAAATGAAAATTCCATCCTCTCACACAACCCAGATAATTATTCATAGCTTAGTAAAACTGAAAAGGTTAAATATTTGCAACAAGTGCTCTTAAAAACACAATTTTGTCAAAAAATTTTATTAAAACTTGTAACAATTTTGTTCTTGTTATACAGATTCAGAATCAATGCAATGGATAACTAGCACTTCTTGAGAACTTTGTAGTATGTGGACAATGCCATTTCATTCTACACTTAACAGACTAATTACACTGCCTACATCCATGTGTGCTGCTACATGCCTTGTTCATTAGCATTTAAACAACTGCAGTCATATCTCTTTCCAGTGATTTGATACATGTGCATCATGAAACAGTTCTCTTCACACATTGSATGTCAGACACTCGCTCCTGGTTGCAACGGTGAATTAGAAACAAATTCCACCCAGGTGACTAAGGACTTTCATGAAGTTCAAATATTGGCTCAGGTTTTAAAATACACTTTTAAGTTATTACTCTGTGTTCCTTGCTACCTGCGACCTGTGCAGAAGAGCTCGTGCAGCCGCTGCCACTGTGCTGCAAGAGCAGGCTCAGCATCAAAGCACCATGGAGAGCTCCAACCACCAGTACRTCTCCTTCCTGGACAAGAGCTCAGCCAGGTTGAGCTTTTCCAATCCATCTGTGGAAGTTTAATGGCTCTCCAAGTCCCTTTGGCAAATTTGAAAAGTTCCGCGTAGATGCTTACTTGATAGGTATGAGCYGAAATGGTGGTAAAGCACCTCCCCATTCTCACTTTCCTGGAGTGGTGCATAAGATTGAGGGCATAACTACACTTGCTGTATGTTGTAGGGATACCCCAGGTAGTTTCAGAAACTGGAATGAGTATCATGCATAAGTATTACTCTGTGTAAGAGAAAAGCCATATAAAGATTAGGGCTTATGCTATGTTGTTTTCAAGACTGAAGCTGGTATATTTCAATACCACATTGCACTTCGTCAGTACAGTTCCAATGCTGCTGCATTCCTTTTTAGCACATAGACACGTCCTATATATGTAAGATATTCACAAGGAATTCAGATCAGGTATGCAAACACCCTCACGTAGGACCCCAGCAATAGCCTTCTTTCTTTTTCTTACAGGATTCCACTGACTCCCCCCCRCCCCCTTTTTTTCTTCCTCCCGAATGGAAGAGCCATAGCAAGTACATTAGAAAAATATAATGACAGACAGTAAAAGAAATTCTGTCATAGGGTCATATGTTGAAACAGGTAACATTTGAATAATCACATCAACAAGTAACACTTTAAATATTTATTGACTATATTAGTCAGCTGTTTGAGGCTACATAATCCTCCAGTAGCATTTGGTCCTGTCTTGTATTAACGCTGCTTTAGTGATTTTTTTTTTTTTGTATCTGTAAAACTTAAGAGTTCTCACAAAATAAACATGTGCATGCGCACACACACTATATATACACACACAACTGGAAAGACAATGTTAAATGGAGTAGTCATATCATCCTAACTTTACACGTTAAATCTAGAGAATTCAGGCTTTTAACATAAACATCTCTCAAGTCAACAGCACATCCAGAGAATGACACTGGTTACATATAAACTTATCAGTGCACACGCACCAGGATTCATCCAAGGGTTTTATCTTCACAGTTATTGAAATCTGGATTCCTGGGACATTTTGGAAAACTATATTTTCAGCACATGTATCCAGGTTTTTCCCTCCCATGAAAACCAAGGCATAGAGGCAGGAGGAAGAGTTCAGGCAGGAGGACACGGATGTCCCTAGGTCTTGTTAGTAGAATTTTTCTGACACATGTAAAGTATCTAAAGACTTTGATTCAGAATCTTTACTCATTCTCCTTACCAGTCTATTTTTTCCTTAAATATTAAAACGAATCTGTTATTCATATGCAGTTCTGCAAGGGCATTCTGAAAACAAACCTACCGTTTGCTAATAAACATTTATATGGAAATACAGCAGTAAGTGCTGATAACTTGTCTACAGTCTATGTCGATAACATCAAGTACTTTAGAAACCTGTAATTCAGTGACAAAACAGTTGAGCTCAAGTGGAAATACACTAGGCCTCTGATGGTCAATTGTATTTCATTGTCTGCTTATCTTTATTGTAGATTCAAACTCATGCACATTATTAAATATTACTCTATCAACAGTCATTTTTGTTTCAATAACCTTCTTGCAAAGCCAAATTAAAAAGTTCAAGAACTCTTTTTAAAACTCTTCTTTCACTCCAGGTTAATCCACCATTTAGTTCTTGCTATAAATCATAGAAGTGTAAACAAAGTAAATGATATGTCACTCGAGTAATTTACTAAATGCTGCCTTGGAAGCACAGGGTTATACAAACAACTCAAAAAGCAGAAGTTGAATCAATCCACATACAGCGAGCATAGAACTGGGAAACCTGCCACTTGCAATTCAAAGGAGAAACTATCAGTATTTTTTTTCCCTTATTTTCCCAACAAATCCATTCACCTCATTCAGGGAATTACAAAAAAAAAAAAAAAAAAACCCCAACCAACCAACAATACACACACACACCTTGTAGACCTGGAATACATTTCCTTATTAAGCTCTCCCTTTGAAGAATACATTCTTAATAAATGGTAAAAAAACATTTTTCCAGCAGAAACAAGAACTGGAAGGTCATTAGGTCAGATAAAGGGATTGATTCCTTGATAGATGCACTGGTTGATCAAATGTGTTCTGGACTTGCACCTTTTGTGATGGGCACCCATAACTTCCAATGATTTTCAGTCTGCAGACCTCCATGACCCAAGTCCAGAGCAAATTTTCTAGAGCAGGTTTATCTATGCAAAGGATGCAGAATTTCAGTTTTTCAGGTACAGATATGAACATTCCAAAACATGGATCCTAGAACCTAATTTGGCTAAGATTTGTCAGGTCTATCTATCATCAAGTTATCCATTCTATCATATTCGATAGTCAGTTTATGCAATTATGAAAAAACAAGACTACACTGAATAGAAGGATAATTTCTAGAAATAACTTTCAATAAAAAGTGTAAGACAATTCCAAACTATTGAACTAGTTCTAAACCATCAATAGTTTATGGCCTGTAATGTGASAGCATCGAGGTTCTTAAAACATTCTCCAAGACTAGTATATGCTTTGGAGATGTTTTTCTTCAATCTTTCTTTGTAATTGGCCCCATTGTTTGCACTTTCAAAATCTGTGATTGTTATCTACAATCACATTACTAGGATGCAATACTGCAGTACATATTGCAAAAGCTACAAAGTATGATTTCATAAAAATTATATAAATTGATACTAATGGTGTTCGTGAGCTAGAAGTAACCATTTCTGACAAAGAAAGTATATTTATTGTGGGGAAGGCACAATTAACTTCTTTCAGATTGTTCTTCCACGCATAACTAAGATGGTATTATTACTTCAAAATAAAAATTCACAAAAAATAAATTACTACATTCAGATACAAGTGAAGTGATTCAGCTTGTGAATGTTTTATAAATGACATAATATATCAAAACAACAAAAAAATTACAGGGCCTGATCCTTCTTCCCAATGAATTAATGCTAGGTTTGTTACTAACTTCAAGCAGCTGCTATTCAGATCCCAAGAATATACAAGATTGAAAGAAAACAGGTTAGGTATTAACATATAAATGCATGGAGCACAGTGACTCCACTATGCACTCGTACATAAGCTGTGCTATTTGCACAGGAATAAGAATAAAAAAGWGTGACTATTTATATCAAATTCTACTGTACTAATAACATTTTTATGGATTTTTTTTGTATTGGATAAATCAAGAAGGCTGTTTTTAAAACAAGAATTCAACATTATAGATAGGATAAGTATAGATTTTGTCCTTCCTTCAGGAAGTTAGGGAAGAGAAAAAGAGCAGGACCTTTGGAAACCTTTCAAGACACAGAGCAAGGAGATTTTGGATATACCGGTCATGGTGGAGCATGGGAGGAGGAAGACAAGTGTTTCTGAACAAAAGGAGCTTATTAAAATGAGGATACCGTATTTGTCCTTATAAATACATAAAAATATTAATTGGTTCCTATTCAAAAACAGAATGTGGAAAGCTACCTAAAAAATCCAGGTTTTCTTATATTTGAATAGACTTTTCAGACAGTTTTTCCTCTTTATTTGATTCATTAAGAAAACCCAGAGAAAAATTAGAAAGTCCAGTTAGGATACTACTGTTAAAGAGATTAGATGGATCCAATCTTTTTGGTACTTTTAAATAGGAATTTATAATGTGTTGCTCATGTTGTTTTCACTTAGGACTTAGACAGTCACTTCCCAGGTTACTGTCACATAAGAAGGAAATTCCTTCTCAGAGACACCTCCAAAGCCCAAGTTCTTCATGGCTAGTTTCCTATGGGTGAAGCACCACATAGACGATATAAATAATGTTTTTTCTGGCAGAATTACATAGGAAAAAAAAAAATTGAACCATTTCTGCTACCTAAGTTACTTAGCATATTTCTATCTTAATTTAAAATATTTCCAACAGAGATTAAAGAGTATTTCCTTGAATGGCACAGTTTTAGGTACCTGTTGTTATTTTTATATACAGTATATATATTTATATATAAATTACTGTGTAACCAGAAGATTGCACTCAGAAAGCTACAATATGATGTTTCAATATGTTTGCAGCATGAACTCTAACTGGAAGGCGTGCTCTAGCTTTCCATGCAGCGGTATGTAGTAGACGTTCTCTGGTTCTTTTCTTTTTTGCTTTTCAGAATGTGTTCACATAACCATTCTTCGAATTCCGCACTCACAGCAAAACTTTGCCCATTCCACCGGATACCTTGTTCCACATTCATGACAGAATTTTGATAAGTGTACAGGTGAATTGCCTTCGCTGCTCTTTGAACTTCCTCCATTGACTGAGGATGGGTAGTCTCCACTATCATACCCAATTTTACCATCAGACCTGAAAATCACCAGATAAAAAGCATTCGCTGTAACGCAGTTCAGTATAACTTAATGAAAATTTATGTTAACCTTTGCATTGAATTACTACTGTTATCTAGTTTCATTCTTACACTTTCTATTTATTTACAGTAGTATACATTATGACTTCTCCCCAGTTCCCCTACGTATCTCCAGATATCCTCCTTCCCTATAAGGAAACAAACAAAATGCCAAAATTTCAGGAGCAGGATCACATATTTGAGGCACTAGTCATATTAACCGGAGTTTCAAAACTTAAAACTTAGCTTTTCAGCATAAGAAAGCTGCTTACCCTGCACTACATTTTTCTTCCCCTACGCTTTAAAAGGGCAGGCACCAGAAAATTTTCTGTGCTGAACATGCAAATTTCACTTGACTTCAACTAATAATGTTTGCAAAGGCAGAATGCTAGGCCCTTCGGTAACTCCTTTAGGATCCATAACTGCAGAACTACACCTACTCAGCATTCTCTCAGCTTCCAAATCATCGTCTTAAAAAAGAAAGCATACCAACAAAAAACAATTCTCCTCCCAAAAAACCCATCCACTTCCTATTTGAAAGATCCATTCACCCATTTTTTCAAGAACTTCTAAGAAGCATGTGGCATTTCTGATGCTATCTGGGCATATCATATCTGGGATGGCTGATGAAAGTGATGTTATGTTAGGATGGTAAACATGCAAAATACATTCTGAGTGTCTTAAATATGGCAAATAATATGGACCATAAGTTACCCATTAACTGCAGAGAACAGTATTTTCTCCAACTTTTCCTGTAAGAATACTCTCTTTAAATGAAGTTTTTATTACTGACAAAACCCACAAAATTAAAAGCTACCTTGAGTAACTTTCTGAATTACTAGTTTTTCTTTTGTTTGTTAAAGCACCAGTGCTCATGGCTCTTGCCACACTAGGAGGGGTTGATGTCCGTGTTTTTGTTGTGCCTCTAAAACAGAATAGATATTTGGTCAATTATATACATACAGGAGTATATAAAAGAATACATATTTACAAATTATTTAAAAAATAGATGAGTTCAACAATCTACACATCAATTCACTGTATAAATAATATACCTTATTTCCTACGAATAGCAGACAGAAGAGCTTTRGCATGAACTAATATGACTTGGATTGAAAATAAATACTTAAGTCTTATAAAGACACAAGCTAAAAGGCTTAGCAAATGAAATGCATGAATGGGAAGGAAATTGCTATCACACTATCATACAGGTAGAGCACACACTATTGATTGTTTGTTTAGTATGTTCGCATGTCTTCCCTGATAGACTACAAGTCGCTTTATAGCACTGGCAGGGCTTTCAGAGAAATAAAAAGCAGCTAACTGCAGGCCTCAATAGTGCAAAAATAATTTAGAAAGGATACAACACTCACAGCCTTCTGCTACTAATATGAAGTTAGTCACATGACTTTTTCCTCCTAGCCACACACTTTATTTAGCATGGATACATCTCAGACGATGCTTGGCAGTCACTTTTTCTCCTAAGCATAAATATTAAGAGCTTGCCACAGTGTTTTTACAGATGGCTTCAATAGTATGACCACACAGTTGTGAAAGCTACTCTCAAGAGGGTTTTATGAGAAGCTAGTATGCAGTCAACAGCACATCCTAAACACCCACAAAATCTCACTGGTTGCTCTGATGAGAACAGAATCATCAGAATCCCCTGAAAACTCGAGCAGCACTAAGAAGAGAAGTGGGAAGGGACATCCTTTTATTATCAGGGACCAAAGACAAAGCTTTTCTGTATTGTTCAAGAGAATTACCATACACCAAGATTTCTTCTTTTGCTAGACTTCAGTGACTATATTATCATATGCATGACACACCAGTATCTTTTTATTGTTCCCATTCTTAAACACTAATGTATAAATGAAACTTAAGTATGGGACTAGCTCACAGACATGAAAAAAGTTAAACCAATATTCTGTTTAARAAGTTTTATTCACCAAGAGCCCAATCAAGAACAAAAACCCAGATGAACTAATTGCTCCTTTCAGAATTATGAACAACTTTGTCTTGATTTTCAAGAGTATATAAGGAAATGCATTCAGCTTCAGTAATTTCAAATGGAACACTAAAACAGAGGAACAATGCAGTATCTTTTGAATTTTACAAAGCACATCTTTCCCCATGTTACCAGCAAAGGCTAAGGAGGGCTTTTCAGTGTCATCCATTTAGAACCAGTTACGTGAACACTTCAATGGAAAAGTGACCAAATGATTAAGCACAAAACAGTGCAATGAGGAACTAAATTTAAAGATCAAACTAGGTGAAATTACACATAATTCCAGCACTCAAGTTCAATAGGAATGGCATCTGCCTACAAAAGGTAGATTGGAAATGTCTCCAATGCTCAAAGGTTCTGGAACACGTGGCAGGACACCAGCTCTCTCCTTCAGTTCTCCTGTCTGCCCTCTTATCTAGCTAACAAGGATAGTCTAAAGAGGATTTCATTAAAACTCTACAGACTCAAAAGCATTTCATAAGCTATAAAACAATTCAAACCTATTAAAAGTGATAATGTCAGTCTTCCAGAAGCTACAGAATTCCAGGATAAAGCTTCTAAGTATGGCCTAAAATAAGCTGTTACAAGCATGCATGACAGTACTGATTCTAAATATACTATGGGGTATTATTTCCTCCATCACACTTTACACTGAGGATGGACCTTTCCTTAAGTAAAATTCATTAGAACTAATAGTGRAGGAAAAAAAAATACTGGAGTGTTACTTGTTATGGAAGCTAGAAAAGTGAATAAAGACTAAAATGACTGCAGATACAGAAATGGCAAATCTCACAGGACCATTGAACAATAATGTAAAGAACAGAATTGTGCCCCAACATCTATTTAGACAATTCCAAACAATTTAAACCAAATTTTTAAAGTGTATTAATGAATCACACTTTTTTCTGGATTCTCAACAGTAGACTCACTTATATCTTCTTCAAAACTGATAGCAATAATTTCTTAAACTGAAATCTGTAGAGAATATAACTGAATTAACAGGTTTTGAACATAGTATTAGATAACTGGAAAAAGAAAAGAAAAACATTCAAAAGTGTCCACTACTCTTTTCTGTACTTCAACCATTCATATCTGTAAAATGTGTGTGATAATATATTCTCATTCTACTGAGTATTCTGAAAAAAGTCACCTGATGCTTTAATATTAGATGCATACTAAAGAAATTCCCCCCCCCCCCAAAAAAAAATCAAAAAGTATCTTAAGAACATGGTTTGAATGGTGCCCAGTAAGGCATATGGGCCACAAACTTGAATGTAGAAAAAACAAAATATTGAAAAGTCACATTGAAAGTGCACTGTCCACCCTTTCTGAGTGAAACACACAGTCCTGTGAGTGGTTAAAACATAATCCATTAAAGATTTAAAAGGATACCTTAATTTTGAAGTAGCTTTGTGTACAATTTCTGCAGGTTTTTTTTTTCAATTAGCTTTTTGAAAATTCAGCAAAACCACTAATCTACTATCAGTCTGATATAAAAGCTTAGTGTTACTGTTTTAGAATTAACTGTAATGATTTCTGCCATTTTGATGAACAAATCAATAGAAGTAGCAGACTGCCACTGTCTACAGCTTTATGCACCCAAGATCTAGATACAAGATTAGCATTGAGTTTCATGTCTATTTGATGACAGAAATCTTGAAATTGCATCTTCAAGTTGCAACCTGATCTCTGGAGAAAGATGTCTTCCAATAAGCCTAGACATCCTTGATTATCTCCACTTCTGTCACCACAGTTTGATCTCTTCCAACCTGTCCAGCCTCTGCTGCTTCCATCTACTTGTCCAGTTCTATTTTTCATGTAAAGATATATAAACCGCCGTTCTAAGTTGTATAATGTGAAATATTAATGAAGCAGATGAGGCTGTATCTTTAATTCTTAAAGTTAAGACATAGCTTTAAAGATATTTAGCATTCTGACTTTCCAAATTTCAAAAGAGCCAAGACTGAAGGGGACCCCTYCTCCTAAACAGCTTGAGTTGTATTCCATTCCAACTACTACAACACTTCTCAAATCAAAAACTGAAAGAAATTTGTAAAAGAAGCTTGTCCACTTCTACTTATCATTGTGCTAAATCGCAAACATGTTCTTTATGACTACTGGCAAGCCAACTGAAGTCCAGGAACTTTTGCCATAAATTGTAGTCACCCGCATTGCAAAGCTGAATGTAACAATGGCTAGTGGCTATTTACAAGACATTTGTCCCCAACTGTCGGCATACAGCGTCTTGAATAACCTGCCGTAAGGAAGGCAGACTTAAGCCATGATTCTAGGGGGCATTTGAATAAGTACAAACAAAACAGTGAAGTTATAAAGAGCAGAACAGGTGCCTATACTTTAAAAGAACTTCTCTCAAGAAGAAAAGTCTGGTCAGGGTGCTATGTCTAAGGGCTGCATAAAAGATGATACTTACTCTAAGCATATTTAGTAGGCCACTAAGACCAATTATCAACATCTTAGGAACAGATTATAAAATGAAATTGACCTAATTTGGGGGATGCTCATCATTCACAGCTCTAACCAAATATGCAAAGGAAAACAAGAAATCTGTATCTCTAAAAATTGCCATTTTTTAAATCCCTTTGCTTCTTAAAATAGGAACCCAAATCCAAATATTTTGGTCCTGTCTCAAAAATAGGTCAGCTTTGGTTATAACACTAAAACAGCATTATGAGATTTAGACCTGTAAGGCACTTCTGTACTCTTAAATGCTTACTTCAGTTTTATCTCAGGTTTAGAGAGATAGAAGTTCATTATTCTTAATCCAGAATCAGTGACAGAAGAAACCAATTCTGAAAATGGTTTTCATCATGTTTCCTAACCTACTATTAGAAGCAGTTTATTTAAAATGAAACAGATGCTTATATTACATTCTCTTCTCTCACAACATTTTATATTGAAGACATACTGGGCAGCAGATATGCATCAAGATCACATTTTTACTATTCCAGTGCTTTTGAGGAACATTTCTGAAAAACAAATAAACCACACTGATTTGTAATACTTACTTCTTAATAGGCAACAACTCATTTGGTCTTTTGACGGTACTGTCTGTTTTTGTATCAGTGTCATACAACCTTTGCACATCTCTTCCAGTTCGCAGTGGTGGGCCTAACTTGTTCATCTTACTATTAAAATATATAAAGGGGTACTCATAAGGAGATTGCTAGATTGCTATTTAAGTTATAGCAAAAAAAATTAAACAAGTAGTCACAGTTAAACATTTTGTATTAAAAATCCCATTTACAAAACAAACAACCAAAAATCCCCCCAAAAACAGATTTTAATATTCCAGCAAACATAAGAGTTCTACTTTCCTAAGGGGAGCATTTCATAGACTTGTATTTGGATTAGGCTTCCAATGCTTTTTTTTTTTTTTTTTTTTTTTTTTTTTNTTTTAAACTAACACTAGTTATCTTCACAAACTGTGCAATGCACTTAGGTTTGGGCTGTTTTTTGTTTATTTGAACAATCGCTTTCGTAATGTTAAGTTTATCACCATCTAGAAAAGGGAGCTAATATTTACAACTCATATCAATTTTATTAAGATGCTAGGAAGTAACAAAGATGCAAGTACAAGCCACCTTGAGTTCACAATTAGCAAGAAGGAAAACTTTTCACTATTTTTTTTTTTTTTAAAGGCTAAACACAGTGCCCAGATAAAGTAACATGCCTTGTATTCTCTGTTCTCTTATGGAAATGAGAAAAGGACAGAGGAAAGCCTGAACAAAAAACAACTTATATTTAAATATATCAAAAAAACACTCAGAATATACAGCACTACACACACAAGCAATACTCCTTTTAATACAATATATAACAATTCCCAACCAAAAAGTCCTGGCAGAATATCGGGGGGGGGACGGGGACACACACCTCTCTCCCCCACCTCCCCATCATAAGGAAAGCTGTATCTTCTGCGAAGTCACAACTTATGGTAGAAAAATTTAGACTTCTTAGTAAAGTTTTTTTTTTTTTAAATCTCCAACAATACAGTAAAACTTGCAAAAACTCAACTATATTTCCACTCCTAGATTAAGAATGAAATAGAAATTTCTTTTTATTCTCAAAAAAAAGTTTGCAAGGTTTAAGTCCCAACTGAAAAGTAATAACACTTCTAATCTCAGAGCATTTTTACTGATCTTTCTGAAATTTAAGAACTATAAACAGACAAATTTAATGGAAGTGCCTGGGTAGCTGAACTGTTAATTTGCTTATCTGTAAGTTTCCTACTAGGTATGGGAAGTAATAAGGGGGGGGGGGGAATAAAAAACCAAAACCAAAACAAACCCCCACACACTTAAAATCATTGTGGAGTTTTCCCAACTCTTTTGTCATACAACCTTAATGAACTGCAAAGCCAGAAACATTACTAAACAAATAGCTTATTACTGTCAAGGACACACTTATCTTTGATATAGCTTTTATTATCTCACACAAAAACCCAAAATACTCTTGTGCATCTCTAACATCCCTATCATACTTCTTTCAATACTCTTTCTACAATTCCATCATTTTAAAAGGCACAGATCCTACACAGTTTGCAACATCAGCAGGTTTTGGAAAGCTTCTGGTACGAACCTTGCAATTCTCATTACATCTGTACAGCATCAAAGGAAACCCCCATATAATAAACAAAAATTTAACAATGCTAAGTGATATTCATGCATTATAAAGCCAGAAGGGAGCACTGAAAATTTAGTCTGACAATTTAGCCTGCAAATAATGCGGGTTGTAAGGCAAGTTCCCCCAACTTTGTCTTCCCAAACAGATGTTCTAGTTCAAACTAATTAACATGGAAATGCTTGATCAATTYCCATTTGACCAAATACATACTCTCTACATATTTCCCTAAGGTTGAGAAGCAAAACTGATGTCTTTGACACTGCAAGACTCATATTCTAGCCTGTCAGGATTTTCTTAGCTCTTCCTGAACCTTCACCAATTTAATCAACATAATCCTTGAACTCTGAGCACTTAGAGCATAGAATACTGAAGATAATATCCTAGCAGCGGTGGTGACACTGCCAAAATAAAGAACTGAGGTATTCTTCCACACTTAAAAAAAGTTTCCAAGTTAACTCAGCTCTTTCATGTATTAATAAACCAACCACAATCATAAGAATGCTTTGAAATGCAAAGTAGACCAAGACAACTTATCTGTTTTCACTGAACAAAGCTGTATAAGTTATAGTCTTAATGAAAGGAAATGAACAGTTTTGAAGATATAAGATTTTTAAAGGCTGCATATGCTGCTGGGAAATATATAACTGTAATTTAAAGTTTACTGGTGCTGGTTAGGTGTGCATTCATGTTGCATTTGAGCTATATGACACAGTACTGGGTGTGTCAGTAATAGACATGATTCCCAGCAGGCATACCTTTGGTGAGTTTAACCTTAAATAGGACAAATTATCTCAAGAATAAAAAAGATAAAGTAATTACTAAGGGTTCATTTGCCATACTAAGAAACACCACATATATCTTTTTCTTGGGGCTTCAAAAACTATTTCCTATATGAAATAAGCAGAGAAAAGAAATTAGTCTGTACATGCAAAAGATCTCTGGCTGGCCAGAAACAGGGGTATTAAGTTCTGCTATTGAAAGCATAATTTGGGGGTGGAGTTTGCCTGTTTGCTTAGCCTAAGGATGAGGAAGAAAAAGAGTAGGTTCTCCCTATGAAGATCTTTAGTTAGTTCTGGCAGCTTCCTAGAACTCCCCCTCCCCCCCACAAGTAATAGAAGATACAGTGCTAAACTCAGTACTCCTACAAAAGATTTATCAAACTTAGAATCTTAAAATGATTCATTATCAAAATATAATCCCGGCTACAAYTTATGCAGAATTATTTTCCATTTCTCCGTTCTTCAAGATCAACTGACTACAATGCAAAGTCACAGTCTACCCCTGCATCCTCACCTGCTTTTCTAGGATTCAGGAATGATGCCGTTATGCCATACTTCCATTAATACTTGTATTTGGAGGTGCTCTTATTTTGTTCAGGCAGGAAAAAAAAAAATCGTATAGCAGAGTTCAGCATGTGCAGAATAAGTCTCACTAATGCTAACCTAGTTTATGTTGATGATACTGCGGTGTGCCATCTCAGTAGTATTTTCGCTCTACTGTTTCTCCTGTCCTGCTCCCAGTAAAAATGATTAACATACAAGGGAGTTCACTTGATTGCATTTCCATTCATATAAAATACATTTTTTATTATCAGATGATATTCAAGCATAATATGAAATGAAGTTACAGAATTTTCCTTTATGGAGCTTCAACAGCTCAAAGACGTTTTAGCATTCACCTTTAAAAACAGACACACCAAGAGCTTCATCAGTCAGCACTTACTTTCACAATAGCTTCAGGCAGCAGTTCAAAAGTGCCATCTAAAGAGCAAGAGGAGAACTGCATTCCTATGTATTTTAATCACTTCTGGCTGTTGTACTAGCCAGTGAAGAGATGAAAGGGATTTCTTGCCCCTGAACATACACACCACAGAGAGCAGGGACCATGATCCCATGGAAAGAAGCAGTGTCTAGTTAACTACCCCCTCTCTGATATCCATATAATTCATCCTTAAAATGGCATGTTATGACTATTTTCTATTAAGCCTCACTCTCTCTGTGCCAAATCTGGGACCACATCATCCAGGCAAAAATGGAAAATTTCATCTATATTAAAAATACATAAAAACATGAAATTATGGTTTGTCTTAAGGAATGACTAACACTGCAGGAGCTCGTTTCTTACAGTAAATATGACAGTCAAGCTAGAATTTAACTAGGCCAAAAGAAGTGTATAGTCTCTTAAATATTTACCCCCCACCTTTCCCGCCCAAGAAAAATGTCATGCCATCTCTTGACATTTCATTTGAAAGACTTCTGTTAAAATAACATATGTACAACACTGTGCTCAGTAAATCAGTTCATTAACAACTTAATCCTCCCAACCTCAGCATTTGGTGAAAAAATGTTTCTCAATTCCTGATATAATTTTGTAGGTATTATAATAGAAGCCTCTATATTTTTTTCCCCAGTACTGAGACTAAGTCAAAATTGTTACTAGTGACCCATTTGAGGTTCTAACTTTTCAACGTGGTAAGTGTTCTGACACCTCTTTGCTCCAATGTTACTTTCGCAGAACTTGTTCTCAGGAATGAATGTAAAGCAGCCAAAAGAAAAACAAAGAATTGCAAGGTCCCAGGTTGAATACTTAGGAAAGCAATGCAGTAAATGGCCTTCTGGAGAAGACTGGTTAGTATGACTGGCAAGAAATCACAAGGACTGTTTGGCAAAGACAAGAAGAGAACACAAATTTTTCAGAATGAAGAAGTGATGAGGACTGCAGGCAGAGACACACTCATTGTATTCACCCTCTTAGAAAAATGGAAATTGTGCAGGCAATTAAGTCAGGTTATGAGCAAAGCTAACATTCACTGCCTCTCAGCAGAGATCATTATCTCAGAACTATGCTAACCGGAAGWCACTTTATTTGCAGTTATAGCATGTGTGAGCAGACAGCACCTGTGCAAACATCTCTCCAGATACTACCACTTTTTTACTTGACTATGTCAAGTAAAAGATTCAGAAGAGGAAATGGAGGATTACAGAATACAAGACAATGAGTCCAGTGAGCAAACTGACTGGTAAAATCCAAAAACCCCTTCCCTGTTAAGAARACCAAAACCTATGCCCCGTCACAAACCCATACAGACTGTGACTAGAAGCTCTATCACTAAGAAAAAGCCCTTTCCAGGTAGCTCGGATTCCTTGCTGGAGCCAGAAATATGCTTTAAACAATCTCAGCTAACTTGTTTTACTGTGGTTTGCAGACAGACTTGTTTGCCACTCATGAGTAGGTTTTATTTCAACCTCTGCATCTCAATTATCTTCTTCCTTCTCTCCATTGCTTTGAATTTGATTATCTCCTTTTCCCAGTCTTGTTACCCTTGACCCTCTTGTGCAACCAGCATTTCCACCTATTCTTTCTTCCCTGTACTACCACTTCCCTCCTGCACTGATCAAAGTTTCACATACTTTCCACCTCTCTGCCTATGCTAACATTCAATTGTAACAATGCTAGGCCTATCCAGCCCTATCCCACCTGCTTCTGGTAAAAATACTTTCCTTTTGCCCACATTTGATTTATAGCATTTCCCTGACCCACAGAAATTCCCCTTTCCTTTATTCTCACACTGCATCAGATTTATTGTTTCTGGAATATTAACACTGTCTCTGATTACATCACAACCATCTGCAATGTATCCTTAAGTTTGTAATTCTCTCTAAGTTTGGGAGCTCTTGCCTCTTACAGTGATCTAGAATCCTTTTACCTGATTTTACAACTCATCAGAGAAGACAGAGGAAAAGAAAGCAGCAGGAACACCACTGAAGACTGATGCAAGACAAAAAAGTGAAGGTCTTCACCATGCAGGGCAGCATAGCAAGTCTTTCCCATTTCCAGCTACAGTTTGCTTCTTTTTCTAACACTCAGATTAGMATTCCTTTCCAAATTCAAAGGCTTTCATCCTGGCCACTGGAATTCTCCCATTCATCTTCCACAGTTCTGATGATCATGCAGTTTCTGTTTATTTAGTCTTCACCATGCCCCAGGGCTTTCTGTGTTGGGAACTCCTAGCGTTAGAAAGTTTGCCCCTACTTAAGCTTGTCTTTTACTAAGCCACATTATAAAACAAATGAAAGGGTTAAGACTCCACTAATGACCCATATGAAATTACATGCATGACAGTAGCTGGCAACTTCTAATTGGCTCTCTTCCATCATTCAGTTCAGTGGTTCTCATCATCCTTTCTTTCCTCCATATATATTGTTTAGTCTTGTCACAAGGGCTCTTAGCACAAAAGCATCTCCTTCGGCATCTGCTTCCTCTAATTTATTTACCAGAAATCCTATATGCAAATTAAGCTTCTCTATTACATGCATTTTCTCTCTTTCCATTCTGTCATTTCTCAAGTAAATAATTCTAATGCTTAACTGAGTTCCACTATCCAGCTATTTTTTGATGGCTTCTCAAGCCATTCCCTTCTTTTCTTCCATAGGAAGTTTACTTGCTTTTCCTAAGAGACAATGACCTTTGTGCTCTCAGCTTACCTTCCTACTCCTTGAATGATATTTTCTTTAACATCAGAGAGAGAAGGGCTCATTTTGTCGTCAGCTTCCAGTTGTATCACCAATTTCACATCACAGTCTTTACCTCCTCCACTCTCTTCCCAACCCTTTTGCTTCCCCTAAAATAGACTTTTCCAACTCTGTCCCTTCAGACTATAAAAATACTATATCCTCTGCCATCTTAGAAAACCCTCCATCCTTGCACAAGCCAAGAGGCTCACTAGGCCCATACAGCCAGGGCCTCTGCAGGAAACCAGGAGACTGTCTAGAGAATGTGTCAAGGTCAACAATTTATAATTAAGCAGCTACGGGAAAGCAGGAWGCTGTGTGAACACAAGAGCACAATGTGGAAAAAAAACACGTTGCTCTGGTACACGGACTGTTTACTTATAAGAAAGTGCTTGCTTAATTGGCACTAGGTAGAGGTATCAAGGCTCAAGTCAAATGATTTGACTTAGAAAGTGTGTAAAGCAAGCAGTGTGAACTAGATAACTGAAGAGGAGTTCGGGGGATCTTTTAGGGACTACAACCTTGTAAGGCCACCTGTACCTAGGTAACCGTATCAGTCACGCCATATAAGGCTACAGACTTAGCAAATTCGGATACAGGCTTAGCAAAACTGGGACCAGTRAGGAAAACATAACTAGAGGTAGGGGTTGCTTATTTGGGAGGAGAGTGGGGTGGAGAATGGGTAGTACAAAGGTGATGAAAAGGAGGGTCCAGAAACAGGAGGGGGCAGGGAAGGAGAATGAGATAAAAAAAAAAAAGTCAGTAAACAGAGTACAATCCTCTGATGGTAGGAGTGTAGATGTCTAGAAACAGTAGTGACCTGCAGATCCAAGCCCATGGGGACACTGGAGAGAAACTTCTCGGACAACCTGTCAGACTCTCCCTCAGGCCTGTGTCTGAAAGACCTGGTGTGAAAGGGTAGAGTAAGGAAGGACAGAACTTCACCCTAATACTACGTGGTGTTAGGAGGGAAGGGTGACAGAGCTACAACTCATACTGGTGTGCAATTAAAAAGACTTAAGACTGATAAACTGAAACTCAGTAACTTTGTGTAATTAATAAAGCTGCTCATCCTTATGAGTTCCTTCAGCATGTCCCTTTTCTTCCTCACAAACATTAAGTTGTTTTTCTTCACTTTATACAGCCTTCTTCCAATCTGTTTATAATCTGCTACTCATTTTTACAGGAAGAAGTCATCTTCGAGCATCAGCAATAACAACTGCAATCATGTTCTTGTTATATTTTGTGTTTTCTCTCAGTGCTTCTTGGTGCTCTTCAAACTTCTGGAAAGATACACTATTTGTCTCAACTCCTTCCTTAAATTTCTTCTTTGAGATAGTGCCTACCAAATACCCTGCTGAAAAAAATCAGTAATGGTCTTAAGTATACCAGCACCCTGACCAAACACCAGTGATCTACCACTTTTTCTTGCTGTTGTAATGCACTATTTTCTACTGCCTTATCTGTGCTCATTCATGTGTTGTGTCTTCTATATTTTAAACCTGGGACAGGAAGGGGGGTGGGATGGGGGGGGAAGGTGTCTGACTTTGTGCTAACAAGGAAAATACTATCACATTTGTTTTCTAGTCAGTGAGAGGCCTCTTACATTCAATAGAAATAAAATGAGATTAAAAGTAAGAAATGATGCCAAATGTCTTTTCACTTTTACCAAACACACACACACACACACACACGGTTCCAGCCACGTCTGTATACTTTATTTTTAATCTACTTCTGTATATAATTTTACCACTTTACCTCCCTCCCTACTTCTGTTTCCATTACTGCCTTCTACATAGGATGTGCTTATCTTTGCCTTTTCTCTTATGCAAACACTTCATTTGCCTCTTAAACAGCAGGGGGCTGTGGTGGGCAAATGGGAGTGAGGAAGCAGACTACACAAAAAAGGAAGCAGTTGCAGAGATATGATGCAACACAGGTAGTTCAGGATTTTCTTTTGCTGTTATTTTAACACTGGAAAAAAAAATGCATCTTTGTCTATTCCAATTTCTTTAAACTTAACCTCGCTACATTCATTGCTTATATAAGTAAAGGCTGAATTCAAACTACTGCACTTTTAAAGCTTGTAGAAAAATCACAAGCAAAACAGCCCATAGATACTTCTTTTAAAACTAGCATAACATAAATGTGAAATAAAGAATGAATGCCAACATTACGTAGGGACTTACCCTGCTTGTGGGTTCACCATTCCCAGTGAGTTTTTATGAGCTGGTGATAACATCTGAATTTTGCTCCCACTGGACCCAGATGAAGATAGCGCTTTACTTGAAGAGGCACCTTACAGTTAAAAGCAAGTATGCAAATATAAGAAAATACAAGATCCTACTACTGGAATTACACAATTGATTACACAATTATTTAATCACAAAATTCAAAACAACAGTTTGAAAAATGTCAAGATATTAGCAAATATAAGATATTAAGAAAAGACAAGTACGATTCTGAAAATCTACAGAAAATATCCAGCTGAGACAATGTGTTCTATTCTAGTCTAATAAAAAAAATTAGACCATCATTTCTTAAGAAAAGGAGCCTAAAGTGTGTACAGAATCCTATTGATATCTGCAATTAGATTAAGACCAGTGTTTGCATAATTATAATATACATTTCCTCTCTATATATTTTTACCAATTCACTATCATATTCTGTATACAAATTAGTTACAAAATTAAGCAACAGAAAAATCTGATGCGAAAGACCAGAATTAGATATAATTATGCATTATTTCGCTGAATGATTTTGCAGTTTTAATTCAGAAAAAACCCTAATTTAAACTGATATATAAAACACAAGACAGTCCTATCATGTGCTTAAGAGTCTCGTTGAATAGGGGCCAATCTGTGTTCCTTCCAGCTTTACTTCAAATGATTTTTCGCAAACAAGAACATCAATTTCAACAATAAAAGATATGGTCATCACCTATGTAATTAGGAGAATTACAGATTGTTGTTCAGATTACAGAGAAATTTAATAAAAAATTAGTATATCATAAAAACCAGAAGTCAGCTACTCATGTAACACTGAGCTCCTCCTATGAAGCTTTTATTTCTTCAGTCTGAATCACTGGGCAACTTTGTAGAAATCCTTCCAGCTATTAATATTATACTATCTTTATTATATAGTTTGAATTCTAATATTTAGAAAGAACATTCATTTCATACCCACAACAGTTTTGCTAACACCACTTGGCTGTGGTAAGCGTGATGACGATGATGGTACTGATCCTGCAGAAGGCATCTTCTTAACCGCAGTGGGTTTGTACTGTAAGAAAAGACACCCTAGAAATTTAAGCAGTTTAATCAAACTATCTATATAGCACCATAGATAGTTATCTAAGGCACTGAATGGGAAAACAGACTACAATTAGTTACTAGCTAACTTGTTTCTGATACAGGGGTTACACAAATGGTTTCTGCTAGCTTGCTTTCTCATGCATATAAAGAGATATTAATAAGAAAGATTATCCAGCTTTACTTGGTAGCTTTGTTTTTCCAATTAAATTATATTGTTGTGTCTTTTCCATTTCTCTACTGCTATTCTCATGTTTTTCATTAAGTGTGTCTTGAGCTTAACATCACCACCTCATTATCAGTTACTTTCTTAAAAAAAATGCTCAAGGACAAGACCATTAATTCTTTCAAATTCTACTTTTACCTGCGAGCTCTGGACCAGTCTCAGCACTGACTGAGAATATAATGCAAGAAACATAAGTGCTTGCATCTGCTTTAGTCTTCACCGCTTCCAAAAAACCCCACAATACCACCGTCAAAGAAAATGCACATATACTTCAATCACTTATTTGCTTTACATACTGTAAAATATGCCTCCTCCTTGACCATAAACTTTTTCCATCTGAAGTCTTCCACTATAACTTTGCTGCAACTCTTAGCTTAATATACTTCATCTAAACCTCTGATTAGCCAAGATATTGCTGTCAGTTGTCATCCAGCCATGTACCTTTTATTTGTTCACTTCAGAATCCACCTCAAGACTGTTTAAGACTTGAACAGAAATTCAACTTTGTTTACAAATACTCCATCTCTACTTCCTGCTGCTACAATACCCTTACCTGTCATTTTCACAAATCTCTGAATTACATTTTTGACTATGTTTTCTTCTTTGCAACTGCTGCCATCTGATTTATGAACCTCCCCCCCAGTTTTCATTAGAAAGCAAAAACTTCTTCCATGCTTATGATGTCTAATTTCAGTCTATCGTAACTATTTTATTTGGTAATATTATTATTTAATTCTATTTAAAAACAACACAAAATATTTAATAAGCTTGATTTTACAAATAAAAGTTGCAAATTAAGAAAAATATTGTATTTCACCTGTGTTCGAGTAGGAAGCTTCCCTTTGGTATCAGCAGCCAGTTTCCCCTTATTAGTAATACGTGCTGCTTGTTCCTTACAGAAATTGATGTGTCTGTCAGCTGCATTTTCATTAAACCTCCTCTGGCAATATGGACACTGAATGTAATCTTAAGAAGATAAAGTCCAACATTAGGAAGTAGGAAAGCAACCTTTTAAAGATCACATACAAGCCAGAGAAAATTAAGGTCTCTTAAATCTGAAAATGAAATACAGATTGGTGGAGAAAAGCTTAGTACCCACATGCAGCACACAAGCCACGTTTCTCATTTGCTGGATAAGAACAAAAAGAATGGCTGAGGATCAGAGATAGGACTGATAACAGAAGCTTGAGAGATGCTACTCAGCAGAGAAAGTGGCCAAAAAGTTAGACCAATGTGGCAAGGAACTCAGCTGGCAGGAGGCACAAGAAGAGAAAAGGCTAAACAAACAAACAAAAACAAACAAACAAAAAAATCAAACGCAGTTCAGCTTGGTCAAGATATGAAAATGCATTAAAAACTTTCCCACTCAAATAACAAAAGACAACAAATTCATTTTGCTCTGACAGTTCTGAAAGAACTGAAAAATACCCACTGCAAGCAGGTATATCACTTCTCTGGAAGTGATAATCTAAAAATCAAACACAAAATCAGAAAYGGGACAAGAAAAGCCCGAACTGGAGGAAACTCAGACCAAATTAGGAGATATCTGTAGAGAAATGCAAAACAGGATCGATTGTGGTCATATTATTTTTTTCATGATGTATTTAGTCACATTGCAAACAGTCCTGCTTGTAGAAAATGTCATTATTGTTTATATATTATATATAGAAAGACTATGTTAATATTTAAGATACTGAAGGTCCCTGATCTGTATACTGGAAATATACCCCTTAAAATATACTGTTCTTGGAAAATAAAAATGTTTGGCCTGCAGTTTCAGATAGATATTTCAGTGTCTAGAGATATGTATGGTTTTGAAAACTAATCTGGGGAATTCAAAAATACAAACATCAACTTCAGAAGAGACAGACACTGGCATAGTGGGTTAAATTAGTATGTTTCTAGGCATATTAAAGAAGAGAGATGACAGTCACTGCCTTTAAGATTACAGTTAATATTTTATACAGTCTGAAAGATTGAGATTACACATTACTACTCCAACGGCAGCAGATCTGCTTTAAGTAGCTATACTTTAAAATAAACAAACAAATTTTAAATAAGTCAAATAATTTAATCATTTCCAAACCATGATTAATGACACAAGCAGTGGAAACAGAGGACAAGGGAAGAATACAAGAATCCTTCACAGAAGTGACAGCATGGGAATCTCAGGTGACAATAACAATGAATTATTTTTTACATTGTCTCCAGTACTGTCAGAATACTTGTACATAAACTACACCCTAAGGGACAGAAGCTCATAAAGAAAAGAACTGTAATTTCTCTGCAGTAATACCAGCTTAGGTCCCAAGATGGGCCATATGCAAGGGAAGAAGAGGGGGGCGAGGGAAGAAGGGAGTCAAAACACATGAATTAAGCAATGATGGAAGCACYTAGATACAAGAAAGACCATTTCTTCAACTAGGGCACAGCTCAGTTCCCACAGAAGGCTTCCAAAGCCCACTAAAGTAAATGAATCAGACTATAAGAGATTAGCATATGCTCTTTAAGTATCAGAGATTATATCTTCACCCTTTTGTAAAATGCTTAGCACTAGTCAGACACACGTTTATCTGGAAATACTGTTCCTATTGTCCCGTAGAACTGTTAGGATTGAATGTAAGCTTTCCACAATACAAACTAACCAAACAAACCAGCAGTATACACATACACAGCCAAGTTTGATGCAAATACAGGTGACTTAAGATCCTTCTCAACATCATCAGGTTATTCAACACTATTTCAAAGGAAAGGCGGAAGAGGAAATAGAAGAACCCCCAATACTGCTCATTTGTGAACTCAAAGGAAGGAATTACATAGGGAATATTTATAGAATATAAAGAACTCTTGGACTAGTTTTTAAAAGGTTAAAAAAAAAAAAAAAAAAAAAGATGAGCAGCTAGCTAGAAGTAGGCATGCCAAAGAGAGCTGAGTAGGAGAGAGGATGCATGTACTCCATGGTATCCAGTATAATTCTCCCTTTCTCTTACATGTACAAGTGGAAAAGGAACAATTGTAGCTACTCCTGCTCTGTTTATTTCTTCTGTTCTATTTGGAGGAAGAGAGGGATGTTCACTGATTGATTAGTGCATCTTCTCTTCACTCCTAGTTCCATACGCTAAATCTTACTTGAGTCTTACCTTGCTGCAGCAGGATGAACCCAAGGAACAACACAGACAGTCAGACTGGAAAAGTAAAAAAGGGAAGGAAGAGAAACAGAGGGGTAATACCTTTCTCCTCCCTTCACCTCCTACCCTCTTTCAAGTAGACTGAGTACAGAAGCTACTGTCTTTCTTTCCTTCAAACTCATTTGCAGTCTCTTGCAAACTACAACTAAAGGAGCACCATTTTAGTAGTTTTTGTAGGCTAGATTTAGTTCTGGACTCTTCTGCTTGTAATCCAGAAACTATACTACTGGTTTATTGATGGAATTATATAATTAATCCTATAATTAGATAATTAACATAAACCTATGATTAAGCCATATATTTCTTATCCGTAGTATTAGTTATTGGATTTATTTTACTTTAAAAGGCATATGACATTTCAAGATACTGTATTGAACACAGAATAAGAGTCTTCACTTCTTAATATGAATGAGCAGTTGCAGTCCTGCTACTGAGATTAATGTGTCTCCTGTGGGGACAAGGTGGGAAACACTTGCCTCTTCACTTGATGACAGACAGGCAGAATAGAAAACAGATGTAAAGTTTGCAATCTTTCTGAGCATAACCACTGAGCTTATCAAATCGTTTAGCTCTTATGGCAAGAAGAAATTTATTCTCTAAGCTAACATCACATCACAGAAGTTCACTGAAAAATTTATTTCCTTCTCTCCTTAATCACATAAGATTGCTTCAACTCCTTATCCAACCTCCATTACGAAGGCATTCAAGGACTATCACTCCCTTGTTAATATAAATCCCAGGTCCCTCACATACTCAAAACACAAGTATCCTCACCACGTGAGGAAGGATCACGTGTACGCTGGAGCAGTTAACTGCATACAGTGTATGCATGGAACAAAACATGCATCCAAAAAGAAATGAAAGTGACTGCAGACTGAAGAACACAGTAGACATGTCCATCCCTACAATGTACTGGCTGCCTAGAATTGGCAGCCAATTAAAAAGGTGGTCTGCTCTTTCTGAGCAGATCCACAGTTGCAGACAGAAGTAAGATGTTGAAACAGTTTATTCAGCCTACAGATTATACTGAGGTAGTAAACTGAAAGATGGCCACAGCTACCTTTTGATGTGCTAAAAACAAAGTCATGGGCATTGAAAACTAAACAGGATGCTAGTCAGTCAGACCCACAGTCACAAATCAGCATCTGCATAGGGATAATCAGACAGTAATCTTTTAAGAACTTGTGAACAGTGTATTTCAACAAATTCCTTTTCAATTCAAATTTTTACAAATTGTTTATATTACAAAGACCTCTAAAGAACTTAACTGTTTTACATACCAGGATCATATGATGGTGGAGGTGGTGGAGGGAGCTTTCCACCGTCTTTAAGATTAAGTCCTTTGGCTGCTCGTATAGTTGCTATAAATTCCTCATGCTTTCGTCTCCAATTGGATGGTTTTTTGGGGGGCTCTGGCTAAGAAGCCAAAAAAGAAAGAGCTTCGTATGTCTGGAGCTCTTACTTTGCAATAAATAACATGCTTTATTTTAATACACAATATGATAGTTAAATTTCTTCTGGGTCCTAGCTGATCTAATTATTAGAAATTACCAGCAAAAATGAATCTTATTGTAATTAATACATATTTTGCCTAAAATGTCCAGAGTATATATGTTCAGAGTAAATTATAACCTACCCGTGGCTTAAGAGGTTTTACTGTGGGAATGTCAGTTCCTTCTGCTCTCTGYCGGCTGGAATCAAATGTCTTCCTTTTCTTGGCAGAAGTTTTTTGGCAAATGGGTCCATGCTTTTTCTACAAGCAGAATAACAAAGAACACAGAATTTAGTTTTGAACACAATTTATTAACATGCTATTTCCCCCTTTCCAGAAACACCAATCAGCAAATGAGGCCCAACTCCTGATCAACAAGATAGGAATGCTTTCACTCAAGTACTTACACCAACTATGACTTTTTGAACAGAACTACAGGAATTCACAAACATATACATGACCACAAAGACTTGAGAGTTGAGAAAAAAAAAAGAAGGCATCTATATCTACTCCTTGCAAATACAGATCTGATGGTAGGTAGACAGAACTTGCCCTGAGTAACAATAAAAGTCAGTAGTGCCTGAAATTCATATTCATATTTAAGAACAGATCAATTTCCATGAAGACTGGAGAAAAGGGCATTTCAAAGACAGCTAACAAAAACACTTCATTTACCAGATGGGACTAGATGATGCTAGGGCTTACACTATCAGAGGCAAGGAATGACTCTGTGCCCAAAAGAAGATGCTTTTAGAGAGACTTGTGTTTTCAAAAAGTGATGGGGCACTGAAAAAAAAAAATTAATCTCCTTTGAAAGTACTTAGCTATTTAGTATTTAGCTATACTGACAATTGCTTAACTCTCACACTAGTTTATAAGATCTGGTAGTCAACAAGCATAAAGCGTTCATACCACTCACCAGTGCTGCTGGAAAGAAAGTCCTTCCACAGATCCTACATGGCAACAGATCTCCAGTTTGCACTGTAACTTCACCTTTAAAAAAATATATATATATAAAAAATGCATACTTCTATAAGCAAATTTTTTTTATAGCTGTGATGAAAAAAAGTTCTCCTAGATTGCTGACCTCATATACTTAGCAATATACTTTTACAGTGACAGCTGTTAATGCACTATAGGGACCCTCTTTCAACTATACAGAGACTAGCAAATCAGAAAGCAAAACCAATTTAATATACTTCTGGAAAACAGTCAGGCCCAGTGACAAGTCAGCACAAATTCTGCTGATTTACAACATGAAACTCTGCATCTGGGAGGGGATGCCTGTTTCTCAGTGTGCAAATGACAGATTCATTTTAAGTCACACTGACAGCCCAAACACACACCAATAATCATGCTTCTTGGATATTGAGGTCTCTGGAAGGGAATCCCCCATTATAGTAAGTCAAATGTAAGTCACATCCCATCACTTATTTTTCTCTATTAAGCTGAGGTATTCCAGTTTCTCTTAAAAAAAAAAATCTAAAACTATTTTATACAGACTAGTACTGACAGTTTATACAAGCATCTCTCCTGTTGCTATTCAGGCATTGGTAAACATAAATGTATATACAACGTACACCTGTCTTCAGTCCTGTTAACTCTYTACTCGCTCAACACCCTGCGAACAACTGATTCATAGAACTATGTAAGAGACTAACAAATCAAAGCATCTAAGTCTATGCAAACAAAGTATATTCATATAGTATGCATTATGCAATGGACTCGAGGCATAGATCAAAACCTATACAAGGTCTCCCAATAACAGGCATCTACTGTATTTATTACTGTACTAGACTATAGGAATATTTTTATATAGTTGCGTATCTGAGTAAACAGGCAGTAAGTCTGAGACTTTAGTTTCTTCTCCTGTACTCAGTCTGACATTTGCAGACAATACAGCTCCCTCTACTTAATGTTAAGACAATTACTTTGAATCAACTTGTACTTTTTGCACATTAGAGGCTGAAATTAAAGAAGTTATGAACACAGGAGAGTTCTTCTACAAAAAGATTTATCAGTTTTTGTTCCCAGTTCCTCAGTGGAAAGCAGTTTTTTAACCTAAACATACACACTTGTCCATTAACAGCAGGATCAGTCCTAAAGAACATGGAAAATTTAACAAAGTGTTTCAAGGCAAACAAATGAAGATTCAGGCAGTCATGGTTCCAGCTGCATATGTTCTTTCCCAATGTTGAGATTAAAGTTAAGTAGGATTTCTAGCACAAATACATGGAACTATTAAATCAATTTCTGCCTTTTTCAATTAATTAACTGAAATATATCATCAGTATGTAAATATTTATAAATAATATATTAAACGCTATTGAGCACAACCCATTTCAAGAATCACAAGTCATACAAAGTGTTCTGCACTTTAAAAACCAGCTTCTTCAAACATCATTTTTTCATTAATTTATATTCCTTTTTCACACAGACATAAACACATCCTTATCACAGCATAATCGGACTGTACTGACAATAATCTTGAGTTATAACACTTAAGTGATAATTAAGCCTCTTCGTTTCCCATCTAAATGGGTGTTTATATGCATATAAAAGTAGGGAAAAAGGAGGCAAGATAGAAAATATTGTAGATAATTCAGATGCAATAACAGAAGAAAAAAACCAAGACTTGTGTTTAGACCAAAACTTACTAGGAACTTTTTATTATTAATGGTAATTTTTCAATCTTTATTTTAAACAATGATTTCTGAAAAAAAATCCACAGGCTTTTTTTTTTTTTTTTTTTAATTCTCAAGCTGGAGCATAACTTTACTCACTAGTAATGATGGTCCGGTATAATACATTTTAGATGGCTGGAACCTGACCTCACTCTTTTTCACAAGACAAAGCAGCTAAGCCTGTAAAGGCTTTTCTCCATTCTCCTACTCAGAAATACAAGGTATGCACAGATTCATTTTTTGTTTCAATACTTAATTCTTCAGAATTCTTGACACTTAATAATTCTAACAGACAGTATAAGAAACTCACTCCTGTTAAAAAGAGTTCAACTTTATCACATTATCTAGCACAATTCTCAGCTTTGCAGAAATTGTCAACAAGTGAGAGTAGTAATTCAGGGAAGTAAGACTGCTTGCGTCTTTATTTTTTCTCTTTTCTAAGAAGTTAGCTGAAATAAATTACAATTAGCGATCTTCAAAAATCAGATGCATAACATTCTCTCACTGAAATCCTTGATCTTATAACTCTTTCCAGTATAAACATTAGTAAATGAAGAATAGCTGCGTTTTCCACCATATTCTTCTATTCATTGAACTCAAACTGTGCTTAAATTTACCATTAAAAAAACCAAAGCAAAGCAGTAGATCTGACAGATGCTCAGCTGATCCAGGAGTATTTACATACAACATAGCCCTGTATAATGAATGTCAATTAGCACTCACTGCAGCTACAGTCACAGAGCTGGGTCTCCTTCCAGCATTCCTCACCCTTCTCAGCTGCTGGCAGCTGCTCAATAATCACATTTGCCAAGAGCCATGTCTACTGCCAATGCTTCCTCCCCCATAACACAAATCACTAATTCGAAAACAAAAATACAGTTATTTAAAAAATTACAGTTCCTGAAGTTTCATTAAAACTGGGAAATCTACAGTCCTTTAGAWCTGCCCACTAGTCCCTTCAATTTCTTAAGTTATTCCTCTGAATTTCTTCTCCCTTTAAAGGGGGGGGGGGGAATCCACCAAACCATAACTTTTCTGTACAAGAGCCCAACAGTCTTCCCATAGAGAAGGGTTAGCAACATCCACAACATGAGATCTGGTAATTTTAAAATTAAAAAAAGTGAGAATAAAACTGAGAGATTGGGAAGGGAACAAGAAAGTTTAGCTATTATACACAAATGCCTTTTCTAATAATGTAGTCTGTCAGCATACCTGTTATGCAAAAGCTATATAAATAACCAGTGATACAAATGCTCATAAAAAAAGAAAATGCCTTCTCCTCATTTTTGGTAGTAATGTCAAAAGTTAGTTTTTTAAACACCAGCAATAAAAAGGACAACCTTTTGTTTTTCTCCTTTGAAATGACTGATTCATTTTTGGCAKAGTTTTCCATAAAAATACTAGAAAAAGCATCAGAATGGACAAATCTTATTTCAAGAGATTTTAGCCTGATAATGAAAAGCAAATAAAAGTAAGATCTTACAGCTGGAAATTTGGGGATTTCTTAGTAAGAAGCACAGAGTGACTCTTTTTTCCTGATCAAAAGTTAACAGAAATAGGTTGTATTGACATAACAAATAACTTCAGCAAGGTTTTCTCTAAAGCAGCAACTCTAAATTTAGCAGACGATGTGGACAGAGCCTTAAAAATATAATAATAATAATAATAACTCACAGAAGCAACCAAAATTTGGTGAGGTGTGCTACCTAACTCCTCCAGTGCTTCATGCTTCCTCTGGGTTGACCAGAGCACACAAGACAACTCTGCAGATCAGCTAGGATTTCTCCAGCCAGCTTCACTGCTACAGGTTGGAGATCTCTCCTGCCACTGCTACTTTCCATCACAGAGGGGTAAAACACCCATCAGAGCAAGAAAAGATACCCCACCATGGCCTTGTTGACCTTCACGTCAAGCAGGGTTGATTGGGGGGGGGGGATCAAAACTCAAAAGCAATGACAAGAAAATTAGTAAGAAGTGAAGGGGAAAAGAATAAAATAGCGTATGGAAAGAAAAAATATGCAATAGGAAAATGAGGAACAGCCTTTATTGGGCTGTAAGGAGCAGGGGGGGAGAGGGGAGGGGAGTAAAAACAGGGAAGACTCAAATCAAGAAACAGAAGAAAGGATTTGCCTGGCAAGCAAATCTGAGAACAGAAGTTGGTAGCAAGACAGTGTCAAATCAGTGCCTACATTTTGCTTCAGTTTCCTTTAAGCCAAGCAACAATGCAGAGATTGCACTACTTTGGTTATGCAACCACAGAAAACTCAAGATCCAACAGCTGCACTTCTTTTCCCTTTTACCATCTTTAACACCACTAATCACTAGCAATTTACATGCCTATATTAAACACGAATGAATTTAGTTATCTTAGAAAAGGACATAATTACTGTTATCTAATCTAAATACACCTAGGGAGAAGAGCAGGACAATCTGTTCAAATTGGGTATGTGAATACCAAAGGAAGTAGAAGCATTTCCACTGAAGGGATGCCATACCTATGACGCCCAGCAGCTCTACACCCTTTTCTCCTACTGTCTGGCTCACACCAGGTCTCAGGTAAAAACAAACTGAGTTCAACCTAGTAAGATGCTGGTTGTCTGAATTAAACAATTAGATTGTTTTACTGCTGCTAATAAAATTTCCAGTCTAGGTAAGGTGAGTCTATCCTCAGGCATGAATGGCAACAGACTCTTATCACTTGTCTTTCTAGTCTGTCCCCGCCTCTTCCAGCTACTTTCAGAGTACAACAGTCTTCCAATTTTTTTTGCTACCTGCATGTGCCTAAGTTATTGCACACATTCTTTTTGCATATGGTCACAGACCAATTACCCATACCTTCTCTTCATGAAGTTGGAGTTTTGATGTAAAGTTTGAGTGGTCCTCAAAGTCTGACYGCATAGCTGTAAAGACTCTCTCTCAGATGTCAAAACCCCATTATAGATGGGTTTAGACTCCTTTGAGACTTAAATAGCTAGGGGACTTCTCCCTCGCACGTTCAAATAGACCAACTAATTCACAGTGGAAAGTGCAAGGCGTCACTTCTCAGATTTATCTTTCATGGTACAATATGCAGGCCCATCAGATCATCTTTCATGGTATGGTACGCAGGCCCATCAGATCATCCATATTCGATCTGACAGAGCCACAGGCATGCTGCTAGTTCTTGCTGCTAGGTTTACAAAGTAAGCAGTTATGCAAATAGACCGCACACCCAGAGGGAGTAAAAGTGGTATTCCTGAACTGCTGTTAATTGAAATTGTGTTACAGTTTTCTCTTTTGGAGAGCTTTGCATACACCAGCATACATCTGAACCTAGAAAAAAAGTAGAAAATGCTTTAAAGAAACACAGCTCCTCAAAGATAAAAGCAGTATTAAATCCTAATAACAGCAGTTTGTCATGTCGTGAAATTTGTTTGACTGCCCTTCAAAACCTTTTATTTATCAGCAGCAATGACAGTACTAAAAGATTTTGGCCAGACAACTGTGATGATTATCACCATTAAGCCTTAACACATTCAAGCTTACAGAAACACTCTGGTGTGACCTCCAGCTTTGAAATTACCTACTTGAAACCAACAGGTAATCTACAACTGTTGAAAGTATTAGCTGGAGAGTGCTCACCCAAGCGTTCTCCTGCAAATTTCTAGTTACTGCTTTTAGCATAAATCCCCTCCCATCTCCAACAAAAGCAAATGATTCTTCACTCATTAAGAGTTCCACATGCTTCACTTATGAAAAAACATTTCAGTCCTTATACTCCTCACCTTAACTGGAATCTATACCATCAAGTCACAGCACCACAGTCTCTTGGGAACTGTCACTCTCCAACATATGTCCACTGATCAGTGCTGACTGGGTTGTATTTTTTTTTTAATCAACAACATTCACCCCTGAAAAGCCTGATGGCAAACAACACTTATTTGAAAGGCTTACTACACCAATTTTAAAGAGCATTAAATAATGAAAATAATTGTGAAAATACAAGAGTAGAAAAAAAAAAGGATATCAATGATGACAGAAAAAACAGGGTTGCTAGTTTTGCAAGTTTTCATTATTTTGCTACCACGAATACTGAAATGCAAATGAGAGTCAGACAAATATATCATATTAACAACAGAAAATACTGTCAACACTTTGCTAAAATCTATTTGATAACTGCGTGATGCGCATGATTTACCTCACCAAAGCAATCCTTTCTAGTCCGGATATGCTATGCACTAGGTTGCAGAAGAATTAAGGAAAGCAAGAGAATCAAAGTAGTAAGCTCTCTTTCTCTTAGTATTCAACCTTCCACATACTTCAAAACTGTTATGCAATTAGATTATGAATAATTGTATAACAAATAGCAAACRAATCTACTTTTATCTATCCATCCCTAATTTTAGAGGAAAAGACTTATGAAATCTTTTCTACTTCTGTATTGACAATGCAGTCTAATCTTGTGTAAAGCTGTCAATTCTGCTTCCAAAAGATAACAAAAAGCAGCATACCTTCAATTCCTTCAAGTTGAAATGCTTAAGCAAGACTTTATAGAACCTCTGTATGTTTTCATATCAGTTATTCAGACTGACAATGCAAATGCATATTTGTCAAATTCACTGTTATAGTTTTGAATATAAATCTGATGAACTTGAGTTCTGTATTATTTTTTTGAAAATAATGTATCAAGGGAAAGACTCACCAGTTGAAAARGGACAAAATGGAAGAAGATCCTGTGAATAAGGTTTTTTGTGACTGAGAAATAAATTGCATTTAGTCAAGAAAGGTTGCACATGGTTACACGTGCATGCAGCGCATGCACAACTTACATCATCTTGTATTCTCCTTTTCTTTAACCATCTGTCCTTCTTCCCTCTTCCTCATATGAAGCATAACTTTTTATATTAAAACCTACCAATGTCACACTATGTACCCTTAAAAATCAACCACATCTCCAGGACACCCCTTCTCTCTGGGACAGTATCTCACAGGATTCTCCCAGCAGACCTGTGAAGAGGCCAAATTCTGCTCTCCTTAAGTCTAGGGCTGTGATCCTGCTATTAGCCTTGCTCCCTCCTCTCAGGATCCTGAACTCCACCATCTCACAGTCACTGCAGCCAAGGCTGCCCTCAACCTTCACACCCCTGACCAGTCTTTCCTTGGTTACAAGTATGAGGTTCAGCACAGAACCTTCCCTCTTCGGCTCCTCCATCATCTCTGCTGGGGACTTGTCATAAATGCACTCCAGAAACCTCCTGGATTGCTTGTGCTTGCTATGTTGCCCTTCTAGCAGGTATCAGGGTGGTTAGAGCCCCCTATGAGGCCCAGGGCCTCTGGATATGAGGCTTCTTCCAGTTGCCTGAAAAAAGTCTCACCTACTTCTTTCTGATCAGGTGGCCTGTAGCAAACACCCACCATAACATCACCCACCCAAGCTGGTCTGCCAGCCCTCAGCTGGCTCCTCACCCGCCCCCAGGCTGAGCTTCATGCACTCATGCTGCACTCCAGACATACAGGGTCACTCCCCTGCCTTGCCCTCCCAGCCTGTCCTTCCTAAAAAGCCTGTATCCGACCACTGCAGCACTCCAGACACATGAGCTATCCCACCACCTCTCTGGGATCTCAGCCCTGCAACCACACAGGTTGTTCCTCCTATTTGTTCCCCATGCTGCGTGCATTAGTGTACAGGCACTTCAGAGACACAGCTGGTTGTGATGATTTCCCTGAAAAAGTATGGCAGTTTCCCCTGTAATGCATAGGGAAATGCAACAAAACTGAACACAAATAAGCAGTGTTATTTGATCCCTTTGACTTTCAGATACATTATTTGGGCTTCTATTAATGAGTTTTAAGATCAACAGCCAGCAGAAAGGACGTGATCCGCAAAACCTGTGTATAGTTACAGAATTCGATTTTGACACCATAAGCTGTTTTCCTGTATTAGGCTACGAGCACCAGGATGACTGTAAGTAGGTAGTCAAGTGAAGGCCAGCCTTTTTACATTAATCTTGTACCAAGACAGCTTTGCACCAGCGACCCCAAAAGCAATTCTTGGACTTAAACCCTCTATTACTCAAATGTAACTGGATAGAGCAATCCCACTCTTCTAAGTCTGCCTGTTTAGCAGAAGTTTACCTGGCTAACAATAAAGTAAAATAATGTGTTAAAAATAATTTTGATAATAAACTTAATTTATAATACACTGATTCCTTAATATTTTTGTAACAATATCTTTAAAAATCAAGCCAAGAAGAAACTGCCAGACACACTCCTTGAAGTAGATTTTACTGAAATGCCACAACAGCTTTTGATAATAACCACATCATACACGCATGCAGGTAAAACATATTCTTCTTTCCACTTTAGCAAATTTAACCAATGGAATCCAGCGACTAGATTGATCTAGTTCCTGCAGTTTAAGCTAAAAAGGCTGTAAAATTCTGTTAAAAAAAAATAATAATGCAGAAGAAAGGGTAAAATCTATTAGTTGTAAGATGCTGAACAAGCAATAACCTGAAATATTCGAATTCCTGTCTACATGTATTACTTCCTTTCTTTAAAAGTGAACTATATTCTGAAACCATATCTCCCCTGAATTCAGTTTTCAGAAGTTTTCTCAAGTAAAACATTTAATTTCAATTTCTTCCCCAAAACATCAACATTAATCACAAATAAAAATATAAATGCATTGGAAAAAAATAAATACATTGCTCACTATAATGTAGCGTATTAAAATGTAAAACTTAAGACTACTTAACAGAGCTGCAAGTATGCCCAGTGAAACAACAGTTTGATGAAAAGGCTGCATTTCTCATTGTTTTAACAGCTATCAGAGAGAAACGAGTTCTTAGAAATGTAAAGCTAATATTTATTTATTTTTTCTTTTTATCTTTAATCATTTCCAACTTGTTGATTTAAAAGCAGTACTGTAAAGTTAATCCTTCCTGCTGTTCGATGTATTAGATTAAAAAAAAACCCAAAACAAACAAAAAACCCCACACCACTGAAACRTTATGAAGGGCTGGGGCCTTTCTTAAACAGAGCTTAAGAAAATGGCTGCCAAAGTAGGGAAGCTGCTGCACACATCCAGTGAGGACAAGCATCAACACCAAAAGAAAAGGAAGGCTTACATTAATACCATTTTTTGTTTTGAAAATAGAAACAACTTTCCACACTATTAAAAGAGAGAGAGAGAATGCAATGGCTCATTCAAAATTCTGCGTAAAAGCAAGCATGTGTGCTTGCTTCCACCAGTCACACATTAGTAATGTAAAATCCCAAACTAGAAAGCTTGCACCTTCTGGGGAGGGAGCAGAGCGTCTCACACATTCAGGGTCAGCGAAGGGTCCAGAAACAAACACTATTACAGCACTGCTCTCTCTACGGAGAAGACATTATACAGCGTGCTTTACCCCTGAGAGACCTCAAGGGCACACCGAGACTGCTCGGAATCTAAACGCTTAGTCACAGTAGTCCCTGCTTGGCAGCTGCAAGAGAAAGCTCTGGGTTTGAGACTCTGCTGCAGGCTCTTTCCTGAGCAAGCAGCCACCCATCYGTCCCAACAACAGCCAGCCCGCCCTGGCCGCCAGCACACAGGGTGCAGGCAGAACTGCGGGGCCAGGCAAGTGCTGCCTCTGCCTGCCCCAGACAGCTGCGCTTTCACGCAGCTGCCGCTTTCCCCTTTACACCGGAGGCAGCAGCAGGCCAGCCTCTGGGATGTGCTGGGGACAAGTGTGGGAAGAGGCATTTGGTCAGCTCAAACAGCTGTTGCCAGGCATCCTCCCATAAAAAGCAACAGACTGGAGGCAAGCTGATCACAGACCACCATTGGGCTGTTGCGGCTTACATGAAGTCAGGAATTCAGTGCTTGGATCCCCTCCTCCATCTCCTTCAAGCAAAACAGCGACAAACACGCCAATGTGACAGCTTTTTTCTTGTCATCCAGCAGTGAAAGCGACAAGCATGTGACAACCCATCAAAAATGGTCCAGGGATTCAGGACACGATGGACTATTTGGGAAAACCTTTTAAACTCACCTTAAAGATCAGTACATTTAAAGTCAATAGCTCATTTAAAAACCACAGATAGGCTTTTACTGCAAATATTTTCACCAGCATATTAATGAAAATTGAAAAAGAACCAAACACTGTACAGACTGCAAAGTAACAAATGCTGGGCTAGCAACTTCAGATTTAACTTTTAAGGCATACATCAAATTTGTCACTTGTAGTAACACACGCATGCACCGATTCCTTTTACAAAATTTAAGAGTTCTAAATTTGCCTTTCAGTATCAAGATAGCAATATTGATATACTAATATGAAGAAGCAACAAACTTCCAGAAAAAAAAAAAAGCCAGAAGTGAATTTAAAAAGCAACACAGAGACCTACTTTACCATTTCACTGAACCTTTCAACTTGCACATAGTGAAAGAGATGATTACAACACAAGAAATACTATTCAACTCTTCAAATGTCACTAATGCAGCTCCACAAACCAGCCAATACACTTACAACTCTCCACATGATGAAAAGAATCATGATAAACTAGGTACAGCCATTCTTATTAAAAGCATACTCAAGTAAATAGGAATAAAACAGATCTTGCATCTATGATGATGAGCTTCAGAAAACTGAAGCACCATCTTCCAAAGGTGGAGAGTCCAGGTCAAGCGTCCTAAGCGGGAGGGGCCCTACCACAGCCACACACACCAGCAGGCTGCTGCCAAAAGACAAAGTCCTGCCCTCTACCCCAACCACATCCCTCACACACACTTCTGCCAGGACTAGCTGTATATACCAGCTCTGGGAATTGATTTTGCTGAGAGCTAATCCAAGGGGGAGGAGGTGGGGAGGATGCAGAGCCAGATTTCCAAAGCAGCCCATGCTTTCATGTTGGATAGGAATGACTGAGCACTTGTGCCTCCAGTTCTAAATTTAATCTAAAATGGCAACCAGCAACATTCTTCTGAGTTGCCAATGCAACAACTGGAAAAAAGCATAATACCTAGTGGAGTAATTCATTGTTGTTGTTGTTGTTGTTTTTGCCTGCTTTTTCCCCTCCTGGGGCCACCTGTCTATGCACATCTTGTCTGAACCTAATCTAAATGTACATCAAAAGAGACAGCTTAAACTCAAAAGCTACAAATAAAAGCCCTGTTTACTTCTGTATGCAGCAGCTCAAGCAACACTGGTACACAATATTTTGAAACAAAAAAACATGCTGTATGAGAGCAATTAAAAAAAAAATAAAAGCACAAAGTGACCCATGAGCAAGCCAAAGAACACATTCTTCAGCTTCAAGAACTTTAACATTCAAGAATGCCAGACACCAGTGTGGAATAAAGGATTTCCCAAAGGAAAGGATATATGAAGGTTTTGAAAATGGCTTATTACTTGTGCTACTCTCTAATTAATCTCGAGTGTTGAGAAAGAAAATCTCATGTCACAGAAAACAAAAATGCTTTGGTAAACTCTAGCTTTTGAAAGTACTTTCAAAAAAAGGCTCATACAGTAAACATGAGATTTGACTCTATGATTTAGTAGTTCATCCTTCCACTCCCAATACCTACTGAGATACAAACAAAATGTAAACCATCTCCAGAAGACTAGCACACCAGCAAAGCTGGACAAAATCTACTCAAGAATAACAATTTTTTAGGCTTCTGCTGAAATCTGTGGATCTGCCCACCCTCTGTTATGAAGGTAGTAGAGCCTGTACGACACAGCTGGCATAGCCAGCCTTACAGCTCACAACCAAATCAATTGATAGATGAACTGCATATGATATGCAGTCCCAGCTGCAGTCAGCCATATAGCTGACTCAAAATTAGAGCAAGCCTTCTCTTTCTGGATAGGGAACACAGGATTGTCACAGCACTGCTGTGACAGTCTGAGTGCCAAAAAGCATTTTTTGATAAACCACTGGATGCTATCTTTCAAATTTAAAGAACATTATCATTCAGTGACAGCTTAGGTAAATCAAATAAAAGAGAAGCTCCTGGGCCTTTTAATGCCAAATCGTGTTCTCCATATTTACACAGTCTTGATGCAGAAGAGGAGGCATAAGAAGAACGAGTCTGATGATTGTAAAATCTGTTAAAGATAAAAAGCAGGTATTCAGTGAGAATTACTTCTGTTCTCTAGGGGCAGGGGTGTGCTAGAAGGGACAAAGAACAAAGGCCAGTTAACTCTCCTTCCTATTTAAGGACTCAATTATCTAGAGTGAAGCAGAACATGGGAGACTTGATGACCATTTAGTGGTCCTTACTCAGAACAGGTTTGTATTATTTCTTAATAATATTGTTAAAGCAACTTGCAAAACACACCAATAACAGGCCTACTGGGATGTTCAGATAGCAAACAATAACTTCACACAYCCCAAACCTGCATCTGTGCCACGACAGATACCTTGGAGGGCGAAATCCTCCTTATTCCAGCTGGCACAGGATGAAGTTGCAAAAACTCTATCAGCAAATAAGCACCCGGCCTTCGGCATTTCCCTACAGTTACAAGCGCATCGCAGAACCTAGCCCACTCCTCTGGCTGCACAAAACGAGCCGGGGCAAAGCCGCCCCGCACAGCGCGCTGCCCGGGGCACCTGCGGGCCGCCGCGCACCGCCGAGCCGGGGCGCCACGGCCTGGCCGCGGCGGGGGGCCGCTGCCGCCCCCGCAACGCTCCCGCGGGAGCGGCGAGCGAGACAAAGCGCCGCCGGGCCGGCCCCGGCGCGGCCTCCCCCGCGCTCCGCGCCGGGCAGCGAAGCGACGCTGCCGCCGGGGAAGGGCCGGGGGCGCCCGGGCCGCCCCTCCGAGCGCCATGTCCCCCCTCCCCGCCGCCGCCCCGAAACATGCACAAAGGCCCGGCGCGGCTCGCCCCTGCCGCTCACCCCCCCCGGCAAGGAGGTGAGGGGAGGAAAGGCCCCGCCGCCGGCGAGCCGCCCCTGCCGCTCACCTTCCAGGACCTCCATGGCGCTCCCTGACTGCGGCCGCCACTCCGGCCCCGCCGCTGCTGTGGCAACGCCGCCACCGCCCGGCCCGCCAACATCCGCCGCTCCCATTGGCTCGGGCGGGGCGGGCGGGCGGGGCCGGCCACCGCCCTCCCCCCCACGCCCGTCCCGCCCGTCCCGCCGCTGAGGCGCGAGGCCCCCCTGTCCTCCTCTGCCCCTGCTCCCGTCCCTTCCCCCGTGCGCTCTGCGGGCGCTTCCCCCCGCAGCTCTCGTTTCCCCCCGGCTCCCTCCAGCACCTCCCTCCGCAGCAGCGCCGTCTCCCCGGGGGGGCTGCGCACTGAGGGCGGCCTCGCCTGTGCTGGAGGCCTGCGGGGGGGGCAGGCACCAAGAGGCTATTTCAAGCCCTGTTGCAGATGTCCGCGTTAAATGGCAGCGAGGGAAAGGCCGCTCAAGGCCACCCTGCGTCCACAGCCCGCACCTGCTTGACCGCCTTTGGTGCGTTTTCATCAATTTTTTTCAAATCCTTTTCGTCGTTTTTTTTTTTTTTTTCCCCAAAAGAGTAGAGTATTGGGTCTAAACATTTGCCTGCACCTTAGCTATCTGTCCGGGTAAAGGCGAGCACAGGGGCTGAGGCCCCCGAGGGAGGCTGCTGTGGTACCCCGGCCGGCCGCCCCGCTGGCGGGGGCTGCAGTCCCAGCGGCATCGGGGCCGCTGCGGGGAGCAGGGAAGGCTGCACAGCTCTGGGAATTGAGGCTTGCGTGTTTTCTACTCACGGAAGAAGGCATTTGAAAAGTATCAAGGCTGAAAATAGAGGCCAAGAACGCAGAACCGTCCTTGGCCCAAATTCTAGTGTATTCTTGCATATGGTATGGTCTATACGTTGAGATTATACTACAAGCACTGTCTTTTCCTTCTAAGAGGAGCACTTGTAAATGAAAAAGACAGAGGAATAAAACAAAACATGGGGAAGAAAGAACTACACTGTCGAAACAGCACCGAAGCAGCCATTCCCTGCTGGCAGAACTGAGGCGGTGCCGGGAGTACACTGCCGCAGGCACACTGCCTGGGTCAGTCAAAAAGAAGCGTGGCAGGGAATAAAGCGCAGCGTATGGATGCAAGCTCCTTGCTTGCATGAAAACAAAGGATCATGAAAAATCGAGGAAAAAATTCTAAGGGGCATTTTGAAAAGCTATTTACTTAGTGTGATACTGTTTATCAGTCAAATGCATGTCTACTGCCTCCAGAGGTTATCGCATACTTCAGTCTGCTATTTAAGACAGTACTTATTTCCAGTACTTATTTCAGTATGTCTTTGTTTCTTAATTCATACATGTCTTCATACATACAAGGTTTTGACATGCAGCATTGACTTGAAACTCAGCTTTTCTGATATGTGTCCAAGTTTAGTTCCCAAGAAAATATTATTTCCAAAGCTATGTTTGTGGTAGGAATGGATATAACACATTGTACAACTTTGTACCAATTAAGAGAATTAATTTGAAAATTGAATATGAGAGCATTTCTTGATGCAAAAGTCCTTTCAGTGTGCATGCGAAAACTACCAAATGTGCTTTCAATAATGCATCTGATTTCCTGAGATCAACTTTTTCTAAAAAAAGAACCAAGCCAAATGCAAAGTCGCATACTTCTATATCACCACTGATTGTTTTCCCTTTCTGCTTTTTTCAACATTGCCAGTCTATTTTTAGTTTAGAATTGTGTTTCTGGTGAGAAAATTTGCTGTGAATTTTTAATTGAAACTTCTAATTAGTGCTTTCAGTCATGTCAGTTCACACATGATCACAGTTTTTATTTTAAAACTGTACCATCAATTTTTTTGCACTTGTAAGAAAAATTAAATACCATTCAGCCACTGAAAATACTTTTCGATGGTGCAGCTTCATCATCCTCAAGAAAATTAGAAATTACAGCTAAATGATCTTAAGTAGTAGAAGGAAAACATATAAGGATCTTTAAAGATCTGACTGTAGAATCAGTTTTAAGATCCTTTATTTGTCTTGCCTTTGACAATCTGTCATAAGTAACTACAAAAATTCTTCCGTATAAGCTACAATAAATCTTAAAGAAATTATTACTGTCTTTACAGACAAATGAAAATAATTTCTCTGCTTATTCTAGAAAAATTGGGTGATACAGGTTTACATTTCCATAGAGTCACAGTTACTATCCAATCACAGTGCATCTGGGAAAATGTAACTCAAACAAAGCAAAGCAAATACATAAAACCTAAATTCAATTTGAGATTATGATCATGTTGTCTGTCTTCTCTGCATTCCCTTAGCACTGGATAAGTAGATTCCAGATACTGCATGCCACACAACCAGCATTTAAGCCATGATAATGTATTATAATCATAATATATGATTAAAATCATCCTTTGAAAACAAAAGTTTGAACATATAGGATAAGTCTAGCCGCAGTTCTTCTAAGTATTTTGAACCATTGTGAAAATACATGTCAGATTTGCCTTTGATCTATAAAGCTTCTGCCTATAAAATTACAGGCCATGCCAGAAGGAACTAGTTTGCCGCCATGTTCCAGAGTCCTAACCTTTGCAGATTATCCAGTAAGTCTTTGTCCTAAAACTTAAACGAACCCATAGCTCTCAAACATCTGCTGTTTACCTAACCATTAGGGCAGCATATCAGAAGTTCACTTTCTTGCATGATACTGCCTTACTTGGATTGCAAATGCATAAACAGAGGCCTAGGGTAATTTCATGTTTCAGGAGACAAACTCTCTAGTGAGACACAAACACAATTTTTATTTCATGTTTGCAATTTAGTGAAGGATTTGGACAGTATTAGAGGAGTATCTTGTTTGGTTTGGTTGGTTGTTTTTCTTTGAACTTTGTGGTTATTTTTGTTTAAGAACTAAGGCGGGAGATAAGCCCAGCTCACCCATCTTTTGTGTCTACCTGTTTGTGTCTACAAGCTGGTCTGAGCCAGCCTACATCTGAGCCAGCTGTCTAGGCTCCCATTATAGTCAATAGAGATCCATCTCTGTAGTTAATATAGTCCATAGAATTCAGGGCACAATTCATCTGATCAAATGTAATGCCTGTTTCAGGATGAGATGAATCACAGTCTAAGCTCCACCTAACTTATTGATTAATTCTCCACTAATGACAAAGTGAATCTTTATTAGTGTCAGATGACTTGCTCAGATGTTGACGACTTACTAGTAGACACCTTCATTAGATTAGTTGAATCCTACCCTGGATTTCTTCAGACTGAATCACATACTGGAAACAGACATATTGCTCAACAAAGACATCACTGATTTGACTTAGCCATCCAATTATTCAACTGAAAAGTGAAAGAAGTAAGAGCTGGCTCATAAAAATATTGGGCAAGTGGCTATTCTACTGCAAAGGTAGAAGATTCTCCAGGCTCTAGTGGCTGGCTGTATGAACATTCATTATGTAACTACAGAAATGGACAGCATATCTTAAAAGGCTCCTGATGCTGGAAAGTAGCTGTCTTTTATTGCTGTGTCCTGCAGGGAACAGGGGACTGGAAGGAACCTCCTAGATCAACTTTAGATCCTCTGTTATCATAGCCACCACGCTCCATGAATGCCTTCATAAATTTATCACAGAATCACAGAATATTTTGGAGGGGCCTCTGGAGATTGTCTGGTGCAACCTGCTGCTCAAGCAGGATCAGCTAGAGCAGATTGCCCAGAACCATGCCCAGGTTTTGAATATTTCCAAGGATGGAGACTCCACAACTTCTTTGGGCAACCTGTTACAGTGCTCTGTCACTCTCACAGTAAAACATTTTTTCATGTGTTTAGACAACTACCTGTGTTTCAGCTTGTGCCTGTTGCCTCTCATCCTGTCACTGGACACCACTGAAAAGAGTYTGGCCCTTTACACCCTCCCTTCAGATATTTATACACATTGATAAGATCCCCCTCAGTCTTCTCTTCTCCAGGCTGAAGAGTCCCAGCCCTCTCAGCCTTTGCTCATATAAGAAATGCTCCAGGCCCTTAATCATCTTAGTAGTCCTTTGCTGAACTCGCTCCGGTAGCTCCATGTCTCTCTTAAATTGGGGAGCCCAGAACTGAACACAATACTCCAGATGTGGCCTCACCAGGGCTGAGTAGAAGGGGAGGATCACCTCCCTCAAGCTGCTGGCACCCTGTATATATTTAGCTCCTTTTCCATATGAATTGTTTTGATGGGGGAACACTGATAGGAATTTTTGCCTTTGAAGAATAMTACCTTCTGCACACCTTCTATTCAGAATCTTCAGTATGTCCAGGAAGTATCTGGTAAATATGGTCCTAAAGGCAAAAGCCACATCTTCCTCCCTACACTTAATTGAAGAAAGGAAATGTAAATGCTAAAATAGACACAACTATCCATGACCAAATTCCTTTCTTCCAAAAAGAGAGGTGAAGATATTCGTTCTCTGCAGTAAGCTCACTTATGAAGCAGGAGTGTAATAGTTGCCACCTTAGATTCAGACTCAGTTTCCAGAAAGACTCGGGTTTCTTTCAGCAGACTTGTAATGAGACACTTTCTTAGTTTTTGTTGGTAGAAAAGAGGGGCCTGTCCACAAGGATAAGTTCTGAGTGCACAAATAGTTTGTGATAATTGTGAAGTCCCAATTTCCCTGCCATTAATGGACATAGATAGAAATTACACTTTAGTTTGGATCTTTGGTTGCATATGCCATCATTTTCAAAAATTACAAGCGATTTTAAATTTCAATCTAAGGTTTGAAAGGGTCCTGAATTTCAAAGTGCAAGGAAGCAATAATACCAAATTTTTCTGCCAGAGTGTATCAAGGCCTCTTGCAGAAGATGTGGAGGACCATCTACAGAGGTCCCAGGTATGCTATTGATACATGATATTGTCTCTTTCCCTGGGGATGATACTCATGGAGCAACGCATGACTGGTCACACAAGCAACTCTAGTCAATTCCTATGTGCAAGCTGTATTTAGTATGCAACAAATGCCTCTTGTGGTAGAGATACCTGGATTTGGATCATCTGGAAGGACTGATCACAGGATATGTTTAATAATGTGAATGGAAGTAGGATTTCAGCCCTTAGACCAGTTCATATGGCCTACAGGCACCTCAGGAAAGGAGAGCTGAAGGAAATGGGCTACAAGTCTTAAAAAAAATTTCYGACAGGCCAATATGAGCTGTGGAATAAATACAGCCTACTTTATATCTCAATATAGAAAACCCCCAAACTGAAGCACTCAGAATCATTAGTCACTTTAAAATGTGTAACCCCTGGAATCCAGTGTTTGACAATACATTGTCTTAGATCTTTGCAAAACTGTACAAATCCTTCATTTGGGGCATATGTGTCATAAAAGGACTAAGTCCTGTAAAAATGATCAGAATTTCATTAACATTTCAAATGCTCTTCTTCATCATTTGAATCTTTGTCACAATGACTAAAATCTTTATAAAAAATCAAAACCTGTTCACTGTCTTTTATGTTAATAATGAACATTGGATAAGGAAGGATTTCCCAAAGTGGCATTTTAATTAATACATTTTGCAATACAGCTAGCTTCTGGGAATTTAGATATGCTGGTGCAGGGGGACTTTGCAATTTAAATATTCATAATAAACTTTTTCTTACAATTAACACTAATTGAGGACTACAGACAAGAATGATTACTCTCCTACTAAAAAATTCCTCCATCGAATTACTACAAGAGTGCCTTTTGTTCTTTTATGGGTTATAGTCCTGATTTACATTCAGGCTTGGAGTATTGTGATTTTGCTATCAATCTCTTTAGCAATCCGTTTTTTTCTCAATACACTTCTATAGTTTTGTTTTCTTTGAGATTCCCAAATGAGCCGGAATGAGACCAGAAACCTCAATGAAAATTGGTGAGCGGTGCTGGGGTGAACAGTTTTTGCTCTCTGTGGACGTGACTTGCTCAATTTATAAAGCAGAGTCGAAACTGGAAGTATTAGAGCAACTGAGAAGTAATAATGCCCAAAACAGAAATAAAAAATAGTTCAAACTCCAGGATGCCATGATGTTAGATACATTTTGTTAGGCCAAGTAGCCAATAACGGGTGGAGGCCAGAGACTGCGACTCTGTCTGACGCTGTAGTTCTTCAGTTGGATGGCAAGCAACAAAAAAAGCCCTATTATTTTTCCATCAGACTCTCTACTGCTGGAGTAATGCCATACCTTCATGGTGAGTAAACCATTACTGCCACTGAAACAGGTTGTCCTTCTCTGATGACCATGATTTCTCAATAATTCATTCTGAACTCCTTCTCCTCCTCCTTTTGCCGGCCCAAATGTTCACGTGCTCAAGATTTACCCAATTAAAAATTCATATACATTTCTTTGGTTCACTGCATGTCTACGTGGAGAGCTGTGCTGGCACAAGGAAGAGCATATGCATGATAATAGAACAGGTAGCCAGAGTCTGTGGAGAGCACTGAACTGACACGGGTGTGGCAGCAACAGTTTATGTTGGCTTAAAGAACAAATGTTGAGTTACATCAGCTCAGTCTGTTGGAAACAGTGACAGAATATGGAGGCTTTTCTCCAGTGGTAAGCCTGAGGATTTGGAAAAAAGACTACAAGCCTCTAATCTGCCTCCTCTCATGTTAAATATCCTTCCTGATTTCTGATTTTACTTAAAAAAAAAAAAAAAAATCCCTTCCGCGTTAAGATGCCTCATCTTGTTCTGACCCAGAAGCAGAAAACCCCCAGTATTTAAAATACAGCATTATGTATACTGGATTGAATTAGGCTGTGCTGCTCTAAGTCCATTATGAAAGTCTCGTAAGTGTTGTTGTTTTTTTTTAAATAAGCTCTATGGTTTCTTTCATGGTTTTGTGGCAGCTATTTTACAAGTAGAAGGGACAAAAGCAGGAAGGCAGATATTCCTGTTTCTTGCGTTTCGGTCTGGCTTAAATAAGAATTGTTGTGGATTACCTTTTCTCTTCCTTGTGTTTTCAAGAAATCTTGGAATTTTGCTCCTGTGGATAGATGGATAGTTGGAGACTGAGGTGAAATAGCAGCTGTGGAAAATGCTAAACTGTTAGAATTGTAGAAACTTCTGGACAAGTAGGTTTCCCAAATTATTCACACTTCTGCCAGATGCATTCTYCTGTCAGCCTTTTTCCACTCCTCAAAGTACCCTCTATTTCCCTGAGTAGAGTGGGCAAACCAGACCTCCAGCAGAGAATGAGATCAAATCCTTGGTGTTCACAAATACAATTCAGAATATGGTATCAGTGTCCTCCAGTTAGGATAACAGCTTTCTTCTTCTGCCATCTAAGATATGCTGTGGCATCTGTAAAGCCGGTACTGAAAAGCTGAAGTTTCAAATTTGAAGAATCAGGAGCATTCTTACAGATCTACACATTGGTTATACTCTTTTTATCCTTTGCCATAAAAAACTCTTTGAACACAGAACTTGAAGATTTACTGTTTTTTGCTGTAAGATATTCAGTCTAAAAAAGTGTCTGGATACAGAGGCTATTACATATAAAATAATGGCTAGCAACTAAGGAGAACTTTTGATCTCTATTACTGAAGCTGGTGGTATAAGCATGGAGACATGCAATCACACAAAAAATCACAATCACAATCAAGAGTTGAAATCATACGCCCTGACTCCTAGTCTGTGTACTGACATCAACATCCTTTTTGCAGGAAGAAAGCTAACCACTGTTGTAAAATAAAAATTAAAAAAATACGAGTTCTGGCATTCATTTAATACTAAGTACCAAAGGATATTTTGAGAAGATGATCTTACATGTTGATTGTAACACTCTTTGTGATTGCAGTATAGGGCTGTTTTTGTTTTCCTTGTGCTATGTTCATCTTATAGACTTTGTTAATGTTAAACAGGCTTCAATTTTATTTTCTCAAAAGATAATATATGAAATAAGGTCATAATAAAACAAGCAAGGCAAAATCCTTCTAATAAACATACTTTATTTTTCCTGTATGTACATCCACATCTCTTTTATGTGTCTTTTTTTAGTCTCTAACCCACACACATGTTTTAAGTACTCTGTTCAGCTAGATTTTTATGTCCATTTGGGAAGGCCATTTATCTAAAACGTATCAGATGGTGCCAAGTACCATCACTAAAAATGCTGATGATTTACTCAGAGGTCAGTTCTTATCAGTAATGAGAGAAAAAATTGGTGTTTTGCTGGCAGTCATTGCTGCTTTTCCCCTGCTCATTGATCTTTTCCTTTGATTTTTCTTTAAAGACTTGCATTTTGCAGAACTGATTCTTTGAAAGGTCCGTTTAAAATTTAAGAGTAGAAACAAGGAAATGATACTGATTTTCAGTCTCAAATTTGCATCTTTGAATACAGTTTTTGTGTACATTTAACTGCCACTAAGCCAATACAGAACTTTTACAGCTCTAGGCTACTGACCTGATACAGCTCCTAAAAAAATCATAATACAAGATTCTCTTTCATGCAACTCTGGCTGTCTCTGTTTCTAGAGACCACTTGGTCCACTCGCCACCACCGGGAAATTCTTTCTTTATGTGGAACCAAATTCATTATCAATAAAAAAGCATTGCTCAGTAATATCTTGCAATCTGCTGTTCTGCTCGAAACACCACTGAATTCTATTATTTCTTTGAATATCTTGAAAGCAGTCTGTCATGTGCTTCTTTCTTGACTTGATTGTCCCTGAATCTTTCAGATCATGCTACTTCCTGTGCCCTCTGTCCAGGTTTTCAAGTTTTTCTTTCCAAGCCGTTGCTCACATAAGGACTTCCTCCTTCCATCTCCCTTTCTCTTCCTGGTTATCACTTCCCTCTGTCATTCCCATCACTGGTTACTGTATTTCAAGCAGAACCAAATGACGCAAGTCCTTATTTGCATCTCTGATCTTTCTTGGATGACTTAGACTACATCTGCATTATCCCCTGTGTATATTTTATAAACCATAAGCAAAATCTGAGAGAGGATGGCTACCTGACTACTTGTACCCATTTTGTCCTGCTAGCTAACTCAAACTTAAGCTACCTACAAATGTGATTTGACCTTGTAAAAGGAGATTCCAGGGCACTTCAGAAAGTACCCTAAGTTGTATTTCTATCCAGTATCAGACACATAAAATCACCATATGCAACTGGGATACCTGGACGCTGTTCAGCCAGCCTCTGTGAGTTAAGGCTATTTGCACTTCAGATAAATAAGTGACTAAATGGGCTTCAAAGTGCATATGCAGACATATATGCAGTTTTGCTTAGAGCGTAGTGGCTGAGTCACTCTAAACTAGGCCCCATTTATGTGCTTACAAGTCAGCAGTCTGCATACCTGCTGAATTTAGCCTTCAACCCATACTTAAATGTAGACATACTCTCCCTGCTGACCAGTCCTGCAATATCAAGTTAGCTCAAGGGTTGGTGCATTCATTCCAAACAAACAAGTTCATTACAGTGTCTGGCAAAGAGTCTGAACATGCCCTTACACTAATACTTTCATATTACAACTACAATGCATTATGGTTGAATAGATTGCTCTTAGGTCATCCAATTTCTCTACATTCACATCCCAAGTCTATTCCAGTTATAGTCCAAACATAACAGTTTTTTGGACCTTGGACCTTGAATCTGAACTGTCATCTTAGCTCTTCCCCATCCTGTGCTTCCTTGTAAGTCCTCCATAGAAATCCCAAATGTCCTTTCCATCGGCTGATGTGTTTAATCATCCATTATCTTAATCAGTCATCTTTTGTGTATTTTATCCTCTGGTTGCATGTATGCCAGTTCAGTTACACTGAAGTGCAAATGAAAATACTGCTTTAATTTGTAATTCAGAATGGATTGATATGCTTGCTGAATAAACATCTGGTAATTACTAACAAAATGATTATTTTTTTGCCTTAAACAAACAAAAATTAGGACCAAATGCTACCACTGATATTCTTTGAGGTAATTGCATTTTACTTGTTATTTGATGTACAATTACTGTGTAACTATTTTTGTATATAACATGGATTTCTCAGTTTTAGTAGGATTGAAGTTACTGTCCCATATCTAAGGTCATGCAGTATTCTATTTTATACAGTAATTTGCAGGAGCTTTGCATTGTTCCTATTTGCATTGTGAATTTGGGCACGTGTATTTACTGAAATGGCATATGCACACCCTTCAAGGCAGAATTCTCCCCTTTTTTGTTTGCTTAAGAGAATGTGTTTCTTTACAGGTCCCCTCACAAGCCTTGTGTTTGCAACTTTAGAACTCCATCTGTTCCCAGTTTGAGGAAATATTACTTTAATAGAAAACACTGATTAGTTATGAAACATCCACATTACTCCTATGGATCATTAAAGCATTATGAAAACAGTAGAGAGGCTGAACAACTACTCTGCTGTGGTACAGATGACTTATGTCCTTATCCTGGTATCAATAATTCTTTGGGGAGAGATGTTTTCAGAAACAAGGCTTTCTACACGTATAAGAAACCATGCAAGAGGATCTGACTGTAGGATTTGGCAAGGACAGTATTTTGGCTTCATTTTTAGAAAGACAGATTCTTCCTTTTCCAGTACTCATCTTTAGCTACAATTCTTTTAAATGAACAGTGGAAAATCGAAAAGCCCTCCTGTGAATGGAAGCACATATTTAAAGGTATAATAAACTTCCTGGTCCAGCTGGATGCTGAATAATAACTGTCCAACCATAAAACAACACGAGGTGACTCAATATGGGCATGTACTGCTGCTGAATATCAGAACAATAAAATGAGTTTATTATGCTCTTTTCACACAACAACACTGTAATTTCAGGAATATTAGTACTAAGAGGGTGTCGATTTTTTTTAGTGCTTCAGAGTAGGTGAGAAGTATCAGTTTTATATGTTTTGATCTTTTGATTTATCGGTTACAAGGCAGATAGAAAATCATAGACTGAGAGATCTTTTTTTTCCCCTGAAGTTAGCTCTTTGTTTTAATGGTATTATGTTAGCTCTATACAAAAGAACCAAATATATTTATATACATATATATATATATCTTTATATATGTACATACACATATATATGTGTATATTGAATAATAAGGAAATGCTGTGGAGTTTGGTAAATATTTTTGTTATAGTTTTATTTCACTTTCTAAAGAGACAAATGAGTATATTAACAGATTATTTGGCTCTGCCTTTCATCATGCAAGATGTGATTTTTTCTTAATAATAACAGAAAGAATGGTATTTGTTTTTAAAAGGTATTGAGCTCAGTGCTTGACTTTCTGGCTAATGCAGGTTACACCCGCATAATTGATGTAGAAAAATGTCATCCTTTTTTAYTGGCAGAATTAAATGCTAAAACTCTCTTTTATGCCTTCATGAGTTCAGTATATGCTTTCAAAACCTTCAGTCTAAAATTTGACCTCATATTCTTACTGTTTCTTACCATATTCTTTCTTCTTATATTTACTATGCAAACCTCTCCTTCATCTCAAAGATTTTACCCAAAGGAATTGTGCAGAAATGCCCCATGCTTTAATCAAAGATGAATTCCTAAAGACTTGAAGGTTCAGTTCAGTTAGGAAATTCCTAAGTAGGAGAAGAGAACAAAACACAGTGATCTGGTCAACCACCAGTTCAAAAATAGTAATACTAGCTACCTAACAACCCTCCTAAAATTCTAGCCTGACCCTGACAAAGAACTCCTTTTCCTTCTGTTGAGAGCTATTGTAATATTAAACAACAAAGGCATTCACCCCCATAGTTTTTTAGTAATGCATGAAGGGATTGCTGCCTAGTCTTGTCCTGTTTCCAAGTGGCTTAATTAATCACTAAGGTTTAATTAGTTAGTGAGGTTTATTGTTCTGCCTGAAAACCTCACTAAACCTCACTAAAAGGTGATGAAAAGCATATATCACCACTTATAATTCTTTATCATAACTATAATAATTTATTATAGGTTTTTAAAGAAGCTTAGTCAGTCCTTCCAAATTTGTTAGCCTGCATTTTGGTCAGGAAATGTGAAGTGAACAGATCTCTCACAGGAGTAGCTGCTTCCAAATGAAAGCTTACAGAAGTGCTAACAGTAATGCCTATGCCACCATAGTGGCTGTGAAGTCTTCTGGTTTCTGAAAATCCTGTGCCTTGAGAGGACATTCTTTCTGACCAGCAATGCTACCTCTCCTTTTTGCTCAGAGGTCCCTAAAGGTTTAGGTCTCTGTTGTTTTAGGCAGTTTGAAAGAAGTTATGGAGCACTGGCTTACAGGAGAAGCTCTGCAAATATTTTATCCTTAGTGCAATATAGTAAAGCAAAATGCTTCCTATTCATATTAGAGCTATAAGCCTTTAAAATAAATTATTATTTTTTTAAATAAGAGGAAGAGATAGTGTCATGATGTGATCTGTGATTGCCTTAATAGGTATCTATCTGTTATGTCTAGGTTTAAAAGATGAATTAAAATGCATTTCTAAAAATGTTGTAAAAGTACCTTGCTCTTAACTTAGCCTTGCAGGACTTAAAACGTGAAATGAGATTAGATGAAGTGTGCAAGAGGGGGAATTAATCTACAATAGTTCAGGAAAACAGAATTTCAACTTGACTATTTGTATAATTCTTGACAGATGTGCCAAGCTGGGACATCTGATTGCTTCATACCTATCAAGGTGCTGCAACAGAAAGCCAAAAGCCTGTGTGCTGTTGGTGAGGTCTGGCCCCGGGGGAGTGGAGACGTAACACATTCCTTGACCTGCTACAGGAAGGGGAGGAGCAAGATCAGAGATAAAACTCAAGATTTCTAGAGCTGGGCTTGCTAACCAGAGACACTTTTCAACAAGAAGAACCAGGTTGGGCACTCTGAGGAAAGGTGTTCACAGAAGTGTTGAATAAGATTGAGTGTTCAGACTTCCTAGGCCAACACCATGTTTGGGTACCTCTCAAAGACCTGACCTTATTCAGAGCACCCCTAGGTGTCTCCAGCACTTACACCATTGCTACCCCAATTTTTTCATACAGCATCAGTACTTCTTTGCCAAGCCTTTCTCCTCCAGCTTCCCTCTGCACAGCACCATCATCTTCAGGAGGAGGAGCTGTCGGACTGCAGCGCTGTCAAGGGCACACTCCCTTGGGGTTTGGTGTAGGGGGTCCCATGTGATTTGGAAGCACTGATGCTTTGCTTCACACCTTCCATGTGCAGATCACCACCTTTCTGCAACTGCTGAAAATAGATAGTAACTTCTGGGGTGGCCTGTCTGGTCTGTGTACATGAAGGGAAAGAATAGCATACTCTTCAAGTTTCTGAGGGACATGTGCACTGTATCTCTGACCTTGCTGTTCAGAGGAAATACTGCTCCAGCTTTTTCCAAGGATTGGAGTACCTGATTTCCTCTGAATACTGCAGATTCCCTCAGAACCATACCTCAGTAAAGTATCAATACCCCTGTTTTCTACTTTAGTGTTCCTGAAGGACAAAGGAGCAACAACCTCTGCAATAAATACATTTACCAGCAGGACAGCAAACTATTGCCAGCAATATTCAGGAACCCTGTTTTCTGAAAGCCAGATATTATTTTTAAGCATGTCCCTGATGAGAATAAATAACTTTCAGGTAAACAGCTTTACAGTATTATCACAAATGCACATATCTTCAGCAAACACCTGACTGGTTAACCTCAGATTATAGCGATGTAATAAAGCCATTATCCTGATAACACTAAACACCCATTTTTCTCTAGTACAGCCTGTTTGGGGAGGAAGCGCATAAAGGAGACAGTTCTTCACACTGCTTTGTGAAAGTAGCTTATCACTGTTGCTCATGTCCTTACAAAAAAATCTGACTACTCTACTCTACTCTAAAAATACTTTTGTAAGCCTGAAGTTGAATCAGAACCATGGTGTGCATCAGGTTTTCCAGATCTGCTATGCATGCTTTCTTACTGTCTGCTACTTTCTCTGACCTTGCACATGTCTTAATTTCTAAATGTCCTCTGTCATCTCTCTGACATGAGCATTCAAACCATGAAGAATTCTTCCAACACATCTCACACAAACTCCTATAACCACATTTAATTGGCAAGCATATGGTGTTGGCAAAGCTGCCTTCCACTTTACAGACTTTGAGTGAAGAAAAAATGTTTCACAATGCTCCAGATAATATTTCTTAGAAAGAATCTGCTCTGTAGGGTCTAGGAAGCATGGGATGAGCACTCATAGATCACGGCAGCACACATCTATGTCTAAATTGGAGGACTTTGTGCCCTTTGTGTCTCTCAGCCCCATGGGGAGGGAAAAATTATGTGCGTACCATCTCACTGCTCCTACTCACCTTGCTGCCCTGTGCTTTCCAGTAGAAGAAAATTGTATCTGCTGGCCTACAAAGGACTAAAAGGCCTCTATTCTGGGCAATAAATAAATCAGGTGTCCTGAAGACAGTACTTGACCTGAGATATATAGGCAGTAAGTTGCAAGAAGCACCATGCATCAGATAAGGAGGATTTGGCATATGAGACCTTCCCTTTTTCCATTCCCAATAAAAAGAAGTGAAGATGAAATGGAAAGGAGGCATTATCCAGGTTCGTGAGTATGTCAGCCCATCTCTGTCAACTGAGAGCCACCAGGGTGGCTATATCCTAAGGCTAAAACTTGAAGGCATGTATAAGATGTCTCTTGCTGATACATACCATTATATATTAAATATACACATACAATGATTTTAATTTTTAAAATGATTCTGTTTATGTGACTGTTCTGAGAGAAATCTTGCAGAGCCAGGCTATGACAAAAAAAAAGGAACTCAGTATTTTGTTGTTATAACAATGTTTTTATTCCTTCCTCATGACTCCTCAAATAATGTTTCAAGCCTGCATAGCAAATAAATGTGAGGGGAATAAAAATATAGTTTGGGTTTTTCATTTTTGTTTCCAATTTATTGTTTGGTCTTCTGAACTTTAGCAACAGTATACTATTCTCGGACACTGCTGTACAGTTCTCACCTTGGAACCAGTAACAATATTGCATTCATAAGTTCAACAAAAGTGAAATATCTTTTCAGGGTTCTATTAAGGATAATTTTTTTAAATAAAGACATTTYGCCCAACAGCAACTCTAGTCCAATGTTTGAACCCCGCCTGGTGGACCTGAAGTAGCAATTATGCAGCAAACACTCCCTAGGAATAAATACATCCGCATCTATACACAGTTTTAAATCTTGCTAAAATATGAAGGTGATTTACAGCATAGGTAATGAGCTTGATGCAGAAATTACAGGGTACGGCTGAACCCTGCTCTCAAAGCCTACAAATAAGTATAATATTCAGTTCAGCACTGCTACTCTGGATTTATGTGACAGGAAGTGAAAGCTGAATGTGCCCCAGCAGTCTCAAATCTACTCAGGGACAAGGTACTATGGGGAGATGGACACGAGGGAAAACTCTAATTTGAAATTCCCTTCAATTTCAATGTCTGAGTTCAACAATTTCTCTACCAATAATCATAGCTTTACGGTACACCATTTGGTCATTTGTAGTCCTATTCCTATGCATGTCAGATACACCTTTCTGTCAAACATAGTCAACTGTATAAGCTCTACTGTGTTTTCCCTTTCTTTGGAGTATATTTTCTTAGTGAAGAATAGGTCTTTATTTGAAAAAAATCTTTGCAAAATATATGTTCGGAATACTATAAAAGCAATTCCCCAGTCCAGGAAAGGATAAACTCCAATTATTTTGTAGATTTATTTCCTCTGTTTTTTTTTTTTTCCTCACCATTATATTCATCCAGGTGTATGTGTTTCTCTTGATACAGAATGCTTTGTGCTTATTATGAACTAGGAACATGGTACATAGAAAAGAATGGTAGTGTTAAAAAGTCAAAGACTCTAGGATGGGGAAGCAATGGTTAACTGACAGCTTCACAAACTGCTGTTCTTCATTAGCCTCTCCTAAAACCAGCCCGGAATATTAATACCAGCATGAAATCTGCTCCTGCCATTGGGATTGGATGAATAGTTGTACTTTAAGGGAATTTTTTTATTGTTGTTGTTGGAAAGAAAACGTTAGTTATATCTAGATTTCAGATCAGCAGAGGTTTATTTGTGATCTCTCCTTTGAGAGCTGATGAAACTTAATAAATGATGGACTGCGTTGACAAGGAGGATGCGACTGTTACAATTCTTTGTCCTCTGATGATGCCCAGACTCACCCTAGGTTTTGTTCATAGAAATGGGATTTACAGAAGTCACATGATGAGGACAGAGCTACATAAGCTTGTAGAGAATAATACAAGGTGTTGCTTAAACCTGCTTGCCAGGGATGTAAATCTCTCCCTCTGGACGTGGGGCTGCCTTTCTCTTCTTCAGCTTTACTGCTCTTATTAAGCATGTAAATCTCTTGGAGTACTTCCCTTTGAAGATGGGCTTATTATTCCTATTCTTTTTCTTGAAGAAAACAATCAGTGTAGTTTTGGACCCATTATCAAGTAGTCTAGTGGTTAGGGCATTCACCTGGGAAAAGGTAAGGCCTTTCATTTCTTCTAAAAGGAAGGCTTGAGAGTCTCTGCACCAGAATACTTTTTTTCACCTAGAAGGTACCTGATGGAGATTCAAATCCTCAGGCAAAGGATGGGATTTATTCTGAGACTTTGATGTCACAGGTCAAAGCTTTAATCTTCAAACTGTAGGGGAAAGGAATGGGGAAACAGGCACCATTGCTATCTTCTTTGATAAAATGGTGTTCTATAAAGACCAGTACTACTGAATGTTGGACTAAGACACGGCGTACTGTCATAATCATCTGGTTCGTGTTTTGTTTCAAGTATGCCTGATGTACATTCTTCAAAGACTAAAATGCCCCAAGGCCTCTGTGGCTTTCAACCTTCTGGGAAGTTATCTCACCTCAACTCCAATGGAACAAAGAATCTAGACCTTTAGWTTTACTTAGTTCCTTTATTTAAGACTTTCACTTTTGACTTTAAAAGATCAGTTGGCAAGAGTGATTTTATTGTCAATAACTAATGTCTAAGACAGAAGGAACATAGCTTTTTGGAAGAATGAAGGTTTTAGATGCAGTTCTTGCCTCAGTAGTCTCATACTCAGTGGTTCTCATACTCAGAGCTACTACATGATCTTAGCCAAAAGCAATCTATGGGGAGAAGAGATCCCCCCCCCCTTTTTTTTAATTTCTTGTAATGATGAGTGAGGATGGCAAAAAAAAAAGTGATGACTGAAAGGATTAACCTCCTGTTTTATGTGTGAAGCTTCAAGGTTATATGCTACATCTTCATGTGCAATGCATTTATAGTTCCTAGTGGTGCAGCCTGACAGAATGGTTCATAGAAATTGCAGGGTTCATAGTCCAAGCTGTCAAATTACAGCATGAAAGCTTTTAAGACAAAATTGCTTGCTTTACTGTAATGTATCAGCAGTAGGCTTGGTGTACTTTGTCTACTGCAATATGCATATTAACATACCATTACATCTCCGTAACGTACATGTGATCAAGCATACATCTTTGAATTAAATGCTTCACCTGTTTCAATGAAGATGAAAATAGTGTCAGCCCACCTGAACCAGTTAAGCATTGTAATGCTCAGGAAAAATGTGTTTTCTTTTTTCTATTGCTGAAATTGAAGAAATAATGACTGAATTACCATATGATTGTAGTTAGTAAGTCAAACAATTTTTCTGGTTGGAGAAACTGTATTGTTCTACTCATTATAGAGATAAATAGTATGTAATATATATCTATATAATAGATATATAGAGAGATATAGAGATACAGATATTTTATTGATGGACTTCATGGTTCAAGAAACCAGTAACAAGAAAGGGAGCCTTTCACTGGTCTGAACTCATCCAGGTCTTGACTGGGCAAAACCTATTACTTCTGGCTGAGTAGTGGAAGAGGTTGATTTTTGTAGTAGGCAAGCTTCCACATTGTGAAAAAAACTCACCAGGATCTTCCTGAAACCCTTCCTAAGTGTTCTCAGTGCAGTAGATAGAAACAACAGGTGGGGTAAGAAAACCTGAACTCTCATCTCAAAGCTGTGAGCTACGGCATGCACAGGCTTCTTTGAATTTGAAGCTATGCTTTTCCCATGTAAACCGAATGTTTGGGAAAACTTTTTTTTTTTAACTCAAAGGGGCAAAAATATGCTAAGCTTTTAAAGTATTAAAGTTAAAACTTCAAAGAACTTCRAAGTATTAAAAATAGATGTCTTTGACTCAAACAAGCAATGTATTCAGTCTTCAGAAAGTCRCAAAAGAAAGTCGAAAGGCTGAAATTTCCCTTCAATAAATTCAGGAAAGAAAACTACTACTTCCCCCTCCCATATTTAGAGACTTAACTGAGCAGAAAAAGATCTTTGAGCCCAACAGAAATCTTTTAAATAAAAGGAAGTATAGTATTTAAAATGAACCTGGAATTTAGATGGCAATGGAATTTGAACTTTAATAAAAGACAAGAAGACAGAAACTGGAGGTCTTTAAATTGTTCATGAACTTCTGGGATTTAAGGAAAAAATAAAGACCTTACAAAGGAATGATTTTTTTTGTGTGTAAAACTTCACCAAAGAAGGTTGTGGGAAAAGATCTGCAGTTTTCAAGTAAAGATGAATTGTTTCAGAAAAGAAATGTCTAAAGAGAGATGCACTGCTTGAAAAAACAAGGAAAACATTTTATTACAACCTACCAGGCTGCTCTAGGAGCATCAACAAAAAAATCACAATCATCTCCCAAACAAAGTAATACTGTATAAGACATAAGCAAGGTTTTCAAGGAACCTTAAAACTAGTAATGTAGAGTGAAGTAAACTAAAGACTAAATCCTAGCTTGTGCTAAAATCATTCTGTCTTGTGGGAAGTCCCCTTTCATTTTTTTCTGAACACAGAAATGGTCTGTGGCCAAACTATCCATCATAACAAGTGCTGTATCACATGGTTGGTACTGAATATAATAAGAAGTTAAAATTAAAGTTACTGCSATATCAGTACTGATAATAGTGGTGTTCAACTTGCTGATTCATAATTTGGSAGAAGAGAAAATAATAGCGGAACGAATGACAGAAAATCATTCACATTGAGCAAGAATATTTAGTCATTTGGGGGAATCACATTGGGAGAGGAGTGTAGGTGGCCCAATGACAAACAAATAGGAGCAATGACAAAAAAATTGTAATTGACAATACAAGTCCATGTACAGCGCAAGGAACCATTTATATAACCCATGTTTGTTATAGGTTTCCATATAAACATAGCAAGAACAGACCAAGGCATCTTTCTGAATATCTTGGGGACAGCAGAGAGAAATGTCAATATATGGTACACAACCAGTAAAAAAGGAAATCAGTTTATTAATATGTATAAAACACAGATTGGCAAATAGTAATAGAAGGTTATATATGATTGTATTATACCCTCATACTGAATACCATGTTAAGTCCCAGACATCACTACTGGCTTAGCTGATCCACTTTGGATGAGCCCTTGCTATTCTATTGCATGAAAAAGGACTAATATACAAAATCAAATTGGAAATAGGAGCCTGTGAGTCCTAATTCTCCACTGTGTAGGTGTGAGGGAATATTCATTTRAAGGGGAATTAATTGGCTGGGTAACTGAGCCAGGTTAGTTCCCCTAAATTCTTTCTGCAGAGGGCAATTTGGAGAACCTAAATTAGACACTGTTTTTTAATAGTCCGCTGGAGAAGGTCATCTCTATATTAACTATGCACCTGTCCTGGTTAGATGAGTGCAGCAGGGGGGTAGGAATTACTGGCTTTAAATCAAGGCAATTTTATTTAGTGAAACCTCAGGGGGAAAAAATTAACTCCATTAGTTCTTCTTGTAATTGAAACCCTCAGCACCAAAGATATATCAGCTGAATCTGCTTCTGGTAGTCACAGTGTTCTTCCTAATCCCACATGAGTTTTGTACTAGTGCAAATCTGTTGTCTTCAATTAAGGGATTTTTTATGAAATTGTTCTATGATCTGTATAAATCAGATCTCCCTTTTTTAATTGCATTATTTGTGTAGGATGTACTGAGCACAGTCTACCTATTATTTATGTATTTGTAGTGCTGTGCAAACCCTAAGTAGTTACTCATTTCTTTTCCAGTTTGAAATTAACTGGTCAGTTCTTTTCATTCACTTATGTTTGATGCTTCTGTGAATGTGTTTTAGCAAACTGGACTATCTATAGAACCACCTCACTTGCCCTAAAGAAATAAAAATGTAAAAAAAAGGAGAAAAAACAATGATTAGCTTTAATATGGGAGATGAAATTAGTGAGTTTTAAATGTTTCCTGACTTCACAGCACTTGAATAACAAGCACTGAAGGATTTTAGAGAAACAGAATAATGCTTCAGAGAATAGTGCCTGAATATTTCATGGGAGACAGCAGGGAAGGACCGAAAGAGTGATGAGCTCTTTGGAAGATGCTGTCTGCCCTTGTGGGTGGCTGACGTGAAAGCAGGTCTCCTGCAGGTCAAACAYGGATAGAAATAGCATGTTGGGATGCACCTGTACCTGTTGATGCAACCTTTGCATCAACATAATTGATGGTAAAACCACTATGGAAGAATAAATAAGGCGCTTGCCTTCTGAAATGACAGTGACTCCAGAGAAATACAGTAAGAGTTCAGTCAACACAAGCAGCAGACATTTGCATAGGTATTTTATGGCCACACTTTGGTAGAAGGTGGCTATTTACTAAAGGGTAGGGATTTTTCTATAATAATAATTAGTGCAGCTTGTTTTGCTTTGGCTCTCACAGAAGGGTAACTTGTGTTAAACACAGGTAAAGAACAGAATGGCTGTCTGTTTTTTCCAATCCTTGAATATTCTTATTTGTACACCAGGAAGATATATAGTTTTCACCATGGAGGTTTTTCATTTTCAGCTTTCAAAAACAAGAAAGTTTTAGGGAAGAATGTGTTCCCAGACAAAAGAATGAGGATCCACAATTCATAAGGTTTACAGGTGGCTACATACATTTGGGTACGCAAGTAACTCCATTATATAAAGCTGTGCACATGGAAGAACTGGAATCTCTTTTGGGACTAGTAAAAGGGATTTCTGTTTTTTCAAGCGATACAAGCATAATGTTTTGCTGTGTTTGGGAGTACCATTGTAAAACAACTTGCCATCACTAGCATAAATCACAATATTACAATATTCTGAGGATCATGAACTTGTGAAAGCATACATAGGCTGCTTTGAAGGGGATATAATTTCTCTGTGATTAGTGTGGTTTTGTCTCATGAAAAAAATATTTCAAAATCCTAAAAATATACTGGCCTAAAGAATTGATTTTGAAAAACTATCCATGTTATGGATAGTGTAATGAGAAATTTATTGATATAAAATGGAATTGCTTACACTAACATTGACTAATGTAAGACCCATTGCAGCAGTAGGTCATTTTTTGGACATCAGAAAAGAGGGTAGTAACCTGGTTTACTCACCAGAGTTGTGGCAATACTGGTAACATTATCATAAGCAAAAATTACATGCTCAAGGGGAATGGACACTCCTTTCATTGGCAAATTATCTAGAGAGGGAATTATTTTAGATAGTGGACTTTTCCAGAGCTGCTAACGCTTGCCAACATTTTGCTGAAATATGGTGGAATTAACACTGAAACAAGGAGAGGTGCAGTAACAGAATATCATGGTTGAAGGATGATCCCCTAGAGAGCGATGGGCTGGAGACAGCAGAAGGTTTCCTTCTTCTCAGCTGTATGTGTGTAAACACGTACCAGTGCTGATGGAGTGAAGAAGCTTCTCTCTGAAACTTTTGAAGTGGCTGGTCTGTTTTAGGCATTTGAGATTGACATCCTGCCTCAGGGCTCTTCAAGTCTTTTGTAAAAACACGTTGAAAAATTAAATCTTCTCTGTGGAAAGAAAATCTCAAATCTAAATGTGGGACTGTCTGTTAGTAACAGGACACTTTGGCAGGTGAGGTGAAAAAGGTGGTAGGACTCTACTTAGGCTAATTACTGCATGATATTGTTAGTTAATCTTGAGAAAAGAAGCTAATTGCTGCATGATATTGTTAGTTAATCTTGAGAAAAGAAGCTTTTCGAGACTTCTACATTTATATAGCACAGCAACAAGTGAATATATATTACTAGTCTTTAATGGTATGATGCCTGGAATTAATGGCATAGTTTAGTAGCACATTGTGTCCTTTAATATCCTCTAATGCTAAGCCTCTTTGTGAGGAAATGGCAGCCTTTTTTAAAAGATTGCTAAAATGAAATGGATTTTCACTCTACCTTTCCATATGATCTTTTCTACTTTTCTGCACTAAAAAGTTGCTCTTGTGTTCCTTTTCTCCTTGAAAATCTTGGACTACTTATGGTAATAGCCACTGAATCCAGTCATTATTGGCCTTTTTAATGTCTAGTTCCTTGGCCCTGATCCTGATCTAGATTAGCACCAGAAAAGAGAGCTCTATCATAAACACCCAGCCATGCTTTGAAACATCCCTTCTCATTCTTCTGAGTGTGCCTTGATGACATTTCTGTCTTTTTTTGGGAATTCTAATAAGCACAAACTTACCACAAATGTCAGAAAAGTATTCTTTGTTATTACTTTGATGAATTATTTTAATTTAAATCCCATTTGAAATATTCAGATTGATAATCTCTTTACAGTAAAGGTCACACAAAAAAGAGCTGAAAAGCAGGAAGACACTCTTACTGACACCATTCTGACTGTGCTGTCAGATTTGTGAAACCAGGCTTGGATTCTGTGAGCTGTCCTTTAATCAGAGTTTGTGTGAAGACAGGAGAATGATGTATTTCTGATGTCAGTTCCTCTACCAGAACTAGTTGCAAGACCTACTTGAAAATCCCAGTGTTATTTTCAGGAGTTATTGAGATTTTTTCTGTGGGATATGGTTGCAGATACTGGGAACACTCTGAAACAGAACATGTGTTTTAAGGTATTCAGGACAAAAAACAAGTCTGTAATTCAATCATGTAAAAGACGAATTTACAATACTTTGCTCGCATGGTTTCCAAAGAATTTTCTCCACACGTTAATCTCCCCCGATCCAGCATGGCTGTTTGGACCGCTGTTTCTCTGGGTTGGTTTTGCTTCTAATCCTTCTCTTTAAAATACTACTCATAGCCACCAGGAGGTGCCCGTATGCTATTTATCAGTTGCTTTCTGGGGGTGCTTGCTTGCTCCACAACAAAGACACACTGGTAGCAATTTCTGTAGGATCATTATTACTATATAACATTCGTGTTTGCACTTCCAAACAAGCGTGTTTGTGTCTGGAGAGAGTTCAGAATTCTTTCCTTGGATGAGAAGAATGATACATGAAAAAGAGCTATTAAGTCATCTGATCCATCGTTTTCCCCTACAGCATGCACTGTTCTCTGAAGTATACTTTAGAATGTATTGAGAATATCAGTCTGTTGCTAGGGAAATGATGACTATAATGAGATGTTACATAGTCTACATTTTGACTGCATTGCAGGATCAAAGATGAGGCTGTGGAAATAGAGATCTTATTGAAACGTGTAAGTTGTATCTTATTTGCACTTGTAACTTCCAGGATTAATAAAAAGGGATGAGTGTGAAAAGCTACATATCACATTATTATTGTATTGTGTACCCTCGTTTGGTCTGTGATGTTGAGCTGGAAAATATGTATTTTCAGTTTAAATAGAGACATATAGACATAAAATTTGTACAGATCTRTGGGACGTTACAGCTACAGAACATCCTATTACAGTACAGCCTCTCTAAAGCAGTGAGATATTTATTAACACATGGACATTCAAAAGCATATTTTAGAGTGAGTAGTAAGTGAACATGTCATTTGAACATCACATAGGAAGAAATAATTAGTTAATGATAAAATATGATCAGTCCTGCCTGGTGACGTAATATTTCTTGCCAGAGGTTCAGATCTATTTGATAGGGTCCCTTGAAAATTCCTGTTCTAACAAGAGGTTAAAACTCAGTGTGTTACTATAGCTATAAGCACTACTTGRAGATGCTGCATGTGAGGGAGACATGTAGGCATGAAACTTTTTTCATGGCTGCACAGTCAGATTGACTACTGCTGCTTTCTACAGTACTTTTCAATCAACATGTATTTTGACCAAGTGTATGCCATTGTTGTTGAGGAGACGTCATTAGGTTGAAAAAGATTTCCAAATATATGTTGTAATATGCTGTATGGGTTATGGTCAAACCTCTTAAAATGTAAGAGATTTTATGAGCTAGTCAAATCTAATTTAGTAGTCACATTTCACTGAGGTTGTTTTCAGGCTACCAGTATAAAACCACAAGCTGGACTTGACTGTCTTTAAATTACACTTAATACTCCTTCCCCTGGTGTCACTCCCCCCAACTTACCCATATTCTTGGTCTTCCCTATTTGTCTTCAGCTACAACACCATTTACCCAACAGCCTCGCATGGCTTCATCCAGGAGTGGTTATTGGATGTCTGCCAGAGATGGGGGTCCCAGAATGTTTCTGAGTAGTTCCTGATCCCAATCACTCAGATATGTTCTGTTCTATCTATATGTATTAAAGCAGCAGACAGATAACATTACTGCACATGAGCTGTTAACTTCCAAAGTACATGTTCTTACTTCAATAGTCAGCAAATTAAAGAACTGAAACAGAAAAGAATGTAGACAGCAGAAATCATTTTACAAGCGAGTGAGCTAACAGAACTGGTAGGAAACACACTGAAATCCCACTGAATATGAATGATAAAACAGACTCCCATAAAGGCAGATACAGCTAATGCATTGGTTGGATACTTGCCATTTAGGGTCCCAAGTAATAACAGAACACTATCAAGACAAATGAACATTTTTGCTGATGTGCACATTATGATACTGAATTTCTTTGTGCAATCACACCTGTGTTGTTCTTTTTTTAGTGGAACAACTGACGTATGAATGGCAGCATACTAGTAATGAAACATCTGTCAATATGCTAGATGGTGACAATTCTTGTTTTTTCCTTTGCTGCCTTGGAACCTGTTCATGCTTAAAAACTGCTTCTGTGAATCTGCTTGCAATATCCATATTTGATGGATGCAATGAGAGTTAATTTACACGCTAAAACAACTCCACAGATGCAGAATGGATCAACTCATCAGCTAACACACACATTACTGTGACCACACTAATTACTAACTGAATGACAGTTAGGTTTGATGCCCTGATACTGATTTACTGGGCTGTCAAAGATTTGATCTCCCTACAACTATCTCCCTTCCGTCTTTCAGATGATAGGACAATATTTGCTATAAATTAATGCTGATTTACTTTTCTATTTTACCTCTTGCCTTTTTACATGTTAAAAACAATGACTGATTTTTTATGATTACAAGTTTGTTTTTTCAAGGAAATAGATTTTGCACAGCTCATAATGAATTCCATTTAAGCATTAACTGATGAATCACTGATACAAACGGTTTATTATTAAACAGATACAAAGCAACATTATCTGTCTTTGCTAATGCAAGAAGACTGTAGATTTTTGCAGCCATTTTTATCTCAGGCATTTTAGTAACAGTCARAAGGAACTACCTTGGTCAAGTCTGTATCAGGCTATCATCTGTTACACTATACTCATGGATCAACACCAGAAAATTTCTTAATGGCAAATGGGATTGAAAAAGTATACTGACAGCTAATTTGCTAAAGTTTACAAAAGAGCTCATGAGCTAGATGTCATTAGCATAGGTCTTTTATGAACACTTGGTCTCAGGGTACTGAAGCATAAATGTGTTGCCTGAAAACACCAAGAGAGCATTTGCATATACATACATGTAATGAGGTGAAAAAGTGTTACCTGCTTTCCCTCCCAGAAAATTAGCAACTCCAACCCATAGTGTAAGAATCAATGTAAGAGGGTAAAATATGAAGCTTGGTGCTTTCAGAAGAGCAGGATGCTTCTCAGAAGCACAGTGAGTGCACTGCACTATATTTATGTTTAACTTTATTCTTTGTTTTAACATTTGTTCATATTTTTTTAACTCAGAGTTAGACTTGCTAGTCACATACAACAACATGAACTGACTCAGTATCGTATCATCTTGTTTTTCCAGACTATTGTGTTTGACCATTATTTGCTCTGCTAGATCTTACATATCTTATAGCTATTTGCAGTACCTAACGTAAACAAAATGTTAGTGGAAATGTACTAAACATCCATGTTGACCATGCCTGTCCTTAATTTTTCTTTTCTCTTTGAGCACAGAATCCCTGATCATGGCAAAAAAGCAGTAAAGAACAGAGTTCAGCTTGTAAGACTGCAGAGAACAGTGAGAGGGTTCCTGCTATGACCTTGATTTCTGTCATTTTCCTAGCTGTTAAAAGGTTCTGCCTTTCAAAGATACCCTGTATTCTAAATGATCTAGAAATTCCTGTCTTTTTTGATTAGAAACTGATGATTCTCATTTGTTTGTGATGTTTCAAGTTAGGATACCAAACTTGTATCTGCTTCTGTTCTAGAACACAGCTGAAAATCTGGAGTTGGTTGTGAAATCCAAACATACCCAAGCTGTGTCATTTCTCTGCTTTTCAGCTAAGAGCAGCCCAGCCTGACTGTCCATCATTCCACAGAGGAAGCTTATTTTCTGCATTGGGCTTCACATGCCTTACCATTACAAAGAGATATCCTCGTGATATTGCTGGCCTGTCTTCTTGACTTCATGTTCCCCTCCTGGCTCTTTTGCTTCTTCAGCTGTTTAGAGTTTTGAAGCAGTGATCAAATGGATGAAGAGAAACACCCTTTCCAGTACAAGAATTCCGTCAGTTAAATATACAGAAAATCCACTAAGGTACTCCATATATTTCTGGGGCATTATTTTACAGAGACRTACGTAAAACACAGGACAGAAAACAAACCAGCCAGGAAGAGAAGCAGAGCAAAACAATAGAACATGTCAGGGCAAAAATTTAACGTGGGAGTACTGTTGAGGTAAGGCATTAAACTTTGACAAAGTTGAGGTGACTGAACTCACTCTCAACAGCAGCTTTCAGTATTTCCTTTGTAAAATTTCATTGATATCTCTGAGACATAAACATTAAGCACACCTGGAATTCTTCATTATGTTTAGCTAAGGAAGGAGTTGCTACTGTAGGAGTTCCAGCTTAACCACTTTTGGTAGTTGCCTCCACCCCAGACAAGAGATAATTTCATTTGCCCTTTGCGTGAAATCTAACACCTTGGGACCCATCACTTATACTAAGATACACTTCTTCCACCTGAAACTTTAGAATCACAGAAAAAAAATGACAAGGGAAATAGCTGCAAATGATACAAGTAGCAGCTATGCTGCCTTTTTGATGTTGGTTTCTTAATCACTGTATGGAAGGTCATGGTGAAATTTTGGATTTACATGAGCTTGATCAAATATATGTATATATGTGCTTGCTGATGCCTTTTAAGAATCAAAGCTTTGTGAAGCACACGACATTAATGGCAATAAGTGAAAGTGAGAAATGCCAATATCATAGAATTCTAGTTCTATGTTCTTGTTGTTTGTGGATGTGGATGGAGAATGTAACCCTACAAGTGCAATGTTTGTAAACACAGTTGTAAATCTTGCCATAGGCAATAAGAACATGGTTACAGAGACTATTTTTTGGAACGATGGGGGTAGCGGGGGGGGGGGGGAAGCACTGAAATGGTATCCCTAAAGAGATAGCCAAAAGGAAAAAAAAAAAAATCTGTAGAAAGTATTCTACTAAGCTAACAGTCCAGACATAATTTTCTGTTGAGTTTATAGATTTTGGAGTGATTGCTCTAAAATAATCCTGGCTTAATTAAACATTTTAACATTTTACCTACCATGATAACAATAAAATATGGAGAAAGTATAGGAACAGAAGCCAGAGCCTCAGACTTACTGAAAAGGTAACTAGCAAAGGAAAAAAGAACATCATTAAAACATGATTCTGCTGTCAGTGTTCCTGTTATACAGGAAGAGATGGTGCAACTACACTGCCATAAAGGTGCAACTATGCTTGAACTAGCTATTTTATAATTGCCTGGGTTATAATAGCAGTCAAGATGCAGTAGTATGATTTGGCGCAGACTAACCACATGTGTAAGTACTCAGGGGCTCTGAAGGATATCCAGCCTATGTCTATACTGGTAAATTAAACATGCCTAGGATCTGTTCTCTAGCACAGAGAACAGACGACAGGAAACAATTTGTATCTATATAATCAAAATCCATCTCCAAAACTGCATGATCACATGCTAGCTGCCTACTGAGAATCTTCTGCAGTTTATGAATGGTCCCTAGCCCTGAAAATTTTAGCTGGCAAGGACCAAATACATGCCAGAGAGCATGCTATTAATTCAGGGGTATAAACAAATGAGTTTTAGTGGCTAAGAACATTCCCTAGAACTGTGCAAAAGTATATAGCTATGATGGCCATACATCTCTCCACATTGATGTTTGTACATAGTTTTTATTGGAACTGTTTCAGGTAAAGCTAGGCCTGCTTATAGATGCTAGAGAAATACCCCAGATAAAGAGAGTGAGCAGAGTCCAAGTGATGAAACAAGCATTCATATACTTTTGGGGAATGAGAACCATAAATAGCCTTTTACTCTACTAAAATTAATAGTGCTATTTTCCATCAAGGAGACACACTTCAAAAAGCCACAAAGGTCTCCGTGTCTGCTTTAAAAACAAAAGAAAACAAGAAGAGAAATAGAGGGAAGAAACAACTATGAAATAGAGGAGATAGGTTCAAATGTATTTTATTTCACAACATAGAAGACTTGAAAGAAAGAAAATGTATTGAAATAAGAAAAGCATTGAAGGAGAATAAGGAAAACCAAAACTTTAATGTACTATAATTACTTATTCCACTATTACTTTTAACTGCTGCTCTTTAGTGATGGTGTTTTGTGGACTGTCAGTAAAGTAACACTATATAAAGGCCCTAGAATCTTATTTCTTTCTAGTGTTAGTGCTAGAATGAAATTAACTAGTCCCATACAAAGCGGAAAACAGGTTTTGCTTAACTTGAAGGACAGATTAAGGAGCAATGAAAAAAAAATGTTAACTTTGAAAGGAACACCAAGAGAAACAAATGACCAACTAATTAGTTTAAGGGTAATAGTATTTTCAAAGCAAATGGACTACTTCTGTCACAAAGGAGATGGGGCATTTGTCAGCTAGTATGACAGCAAGGCATTTAATTTCCAAACAATAACAGGTAAAAGAATTAATATTACACTAATGAACCACAAGCATACTGCTGGTTTGTTATTTATTAACACTAATAAATGAGCTCATAATACTGATCAGAGGTTTGTTTGTTTGTTTGTTTGTTTTTAAACACATCTCACAAAAGAATTCCAAATGACAAGTACTGTGATACATATGGTAGAAACAGCTGTGGCCATAAAGATGTTTTGTTAAATGATGATTAATCTATTTAGGAAGCAATCACACTATTAATTAGTAAAAGTTTACAAACATTAAAAAGTGCATAACATTTGAAACCACCAACAACAGAAAAATATATATAATATATATAATATATATATAAAGAAAGTGACATCACCTCCTCTTATTAAAAAGAAAAAGAAGATCTTCTGACTCCGATTGGTGCTTATGTGATTGCCATGGTTTATTTGTCAGTCACTCTATACTCACCTTAGTCACAGAGAGGCACACCTGCCCCATTTTGCAGTATTCAGCCTCATGTTGGGCCTCATCTACACAGGAGGAGGAGGGGGGAAGTCAAACAGCATAGTTACTGCAGAATAGGTTATTTGTTTATAGGTATTTTAGGTAATCCTCTGGATGGACAAGCTCTCCTGGTACTTCAATGAGTGTCCAATTTGGACTGTCATTTCAGAATAGCTGAAATGGGAAAAATCCAGTCTTTTGGGTGCTAGATGCCAACTCTCTCACTTCTCTGTCCCCATCCTGGCCACAAGGTTGCTGTGAAAGTTTCTAGCACTTGGCACTTGGTTGTGCATGGTGCATCAGTAACCGTCTGTGCCTCAACTCAACAGCCTGATTAACGGAGGCAAAGGCAAGGAATAGAGCAAAGAGTCCCAATGGCTGGATCCAGGCCATGATCCACTAGTTGAACTACTCTGCAATCTAAAAATCATTCCAGAATAGATGTTTGGCAATAACTATGCTGGTTATTTTCTCATGTGTAAACAAGGCCCATCTTTAACAATGTGAACCAGAAAAATCTCTAGCACCATGGAATTTGTTTGAATTTTAAACYGTATAAGGTTATAAATGTATTCTTAAATCTACCATAATAGTAAAATAATTGGACTACCATTTTAAAAAAATAGTTTGGAGAAAGATTAATAAATTGGGAGTAAAATTAGAAAAAAAAGGGGAAGAATAATGTAAAAGATTCAGTTTAACTCTTTGATATGCAACTAACTACAGGCAAGTGGCAAAACTGTACCAAGGACACAAAACACACCAAAATATTCACATTAATGAATYGTTTTGAAGGCTCAAGTAACAAATTAGAGTTTTGCTGAGTCATTTATGTTTAGGCAAAATTAATTTAGCTGTTGACATTTTAAATCTATCATGAGCACATCACCACATTATGCAAAAAACAGCCCTTTCAAAACGAGTGGTAGAAAAATTCACAGTAACAGAAATATTCTTCATAAGCAGTTGAGAAGGGGCAGTGTGGTGCATCTAAGTTGTACAATACAAAAACCATTGTAAAGAACAGAGCTGTAAAACACAGASGCAGAGTTCTAAAAACAGTGCTTTCTTTACAGTTCTTTTAATGGGTGAACACTTTGGCCAGAGAATTTTAAACTCTGAGGATCACGCAAGCCTTTGCTTAAGATACACAATCTGATCCTCTGACGTTTCAAAGGCCATTTGCTACAAGATTTACCTGTTTGTTCTACTTTCTAAAAGTGTTCCCATCAAGTAGTCATTGTGAAGAGATCCATCTGATGATGCTATCCCAAAAATCAATACATGTTCAACCATTGCTAATGACAGAGGTAGAGAAAATTCTGTCTTCTGCCACAGCTTGTACCCCCATTTTTAACATTGTGTTGAGTGGGCTCCAGCAGTGAAGACACATGCACTTTCTTTTCCATAGGCTTGCTCATGGAAACAAATTTGTTCCAGCATGCTCTTGTACCCTGAAAACATCSAACAGCTGTTCCATTCGGTCAAAGTCGGGTGTCAGCTTTCTTGCTTTGCTGCCTCCCCTTGGGTTTCCCCAGTTTGCTCACTTGGATTTCTTTGTGCATCTCCTTCTCCTTCTGCAAAAATACAAGAAAAAAGATGAGCGATCCACTCCAGAATACAGAGATTCATCCATCAGTCTGACAAAAAGAAATTGAAGTGAAACCAAAATCTTTAATTAAATAGAAAATCTCTTACTACTGAAATATTGATATTTCGCATTTCAAAAGACACCTTCAAAATCAAATTCCTAGCTGCATCTCCCACTATTGTTTCAAGTAACACCTAAAATAATATGAAATGAAAGAAGTTTCCAGAAGTAATAGGGTATTTTTGCATATTTATGTTACTATGACAATATAGGAGAAACCCCAAATCTGAACAGAGTTTACTGAAAAGAGATGCAACTTCAACAGATCCACACTGTGTGTGTTCATTTTAAGCACCACACTCCATCACGGTGTTCAGTCCAGCTGTCTCACTGCAAGCCACAAAACGATCTGAGAAATGAAAAATGTTTTACAGTGACAAAAGTGAGTAGATAACTCCTAAGGACTGTCTACAGAAGGATAAGAGGTGACTTGATAATGGTCTGTAAGCACCAACATACAAACTATTGTATCATATCTTTTGCATAATGATTCAAGACCTAACATGTTCAGAGAGCTGGAAGCTGAAGCTAAGTGGAAATAAGACAGAAGTCCCTGAACATTGCAGTAATTAGCTATTGGTACATAATAGTAAGGAATAATGCTGAGTAAGAAATGAGACCTATCTTGTATCTTAGGAGAATCCTGAATCATTTGAATTTAAATGGCTTAAGACAGGAGTTTTGAGAGGACAATGCTATGGACTAAGTTGTGAAAAAGCCGAAGTGGAGGTAACAGTGCCTCTTAACTTTAATCTATACTTTATTTTGTAGGCCACTCCACTATTTGAAACCATGTCTTTAGAAGGAAGGAAGACCTTAATATAGGTATTTATCATTTCCCAATTTCAAACTGCACTGTACATTTACAGCTTTATTTCTGTTTATTAAAAGAAACACCATAAACACTTTCTCTTTTCTACATACATGAAACAGCAGCTAATGGAAAGAAGTTCTATTGCAAAAAGCTCAGACTTGGTAGCTGCATTTTATGCAGAATGCCTCAAGTATTAGTAATTATCAAATTCAACCTAATGAAAAGTTGTATGAAATGTTAACTTACTAACAGTGAGGTTTGTTCTATTCATTATGGGTTGACTTAAAAATAAAAATGTTTTGCCAGTCACTTTCTCAGAAAACCTGAATTTTATCAAATCAACTCATGAGGCTCCTTGTTACTCAGCATTATCTCCCACAGACAAATGATTCCAACAGGATGGATCTACATGTGAATTCCTGTTGGACAGAAAATCCCTTTTGCCTGACTTGTCCAAACACTCTCTACAAAGCCTCCTACATTTGTTCTGTTATTGCAACAGTACAGATGAGTAGAATCTGATATTTGATTTCCTTTTTACCTGCTCTGTACTCCATTCATACTGATGACTAGGGAGTCTTTGATGCATCTTATACCTTCCGGGCAACTCAAGATTTGCTGAATTCTTATTTAAAAAAGTCGAAATTCAAAAGATAAAAAAAACTTGCAAGGTATTTGTGTATAAAATAAAAATCATCTGGACAGGAGGCCTAGACAGGTAACTACCTAAATGTTAAATATAGTGCACCAAGATTTAGAGAAAGAGAACTAAGGTTCTAATATACCATTTCTTCAAAGATCTTCTCAACTCACCGACACACTCACCAGTCTAAATCTGTTCAATCTATAATACGCTTCCTTGGTCTTACCAACTGTCTTCTACTGACAAAGGTCTTAAAATATATTTGAGAAAATAATTTTGTTTCTGGGTTCTAAGAATCCAAAAATTGCCTAAGCACACTCTGGAATCATTTTTCCTTCAAAACATGATGACTCTAAGCTCTTAAGAGTAAGGGCTGTGGTTCTTATGCAGCATTTTGATTCCAATAGGCAGAGTTAAAAAAACCCCAAGTGAAATAATAACATACTGTAAGCCACAACACAATTGTGTGAGTTAGTAACCTAGGAACACCTTTTATTACTTCTTCTAATGGGCAACTCTTAATTAATTTTTCCTCCCGGAACATTACTGACTTTTCAATACCTACCACTGTTCCCAGTAGTTATAGCTAAAGCATTTCTACTGTGATCTAAATTCACTTTTAATGACAAACTTCAACATCAGTGCTTCGTTCCAGTTCTGTACTTCATTAGCAACTCCACTATTCCGAGTTTTTCGGAGATGGTTGGACCATCTCAGCTTTTACAGTAGCCTCCTTTTACAAGCCTCCTTTCAACTTCTGCACTGAATTTGTGTTCTCTGGTATGTCCGCAAATACCTGGAAAAGTGGCAGTTTGTTTTAGAGATTAGACTTGCAGAGACTGGTGCTCATTCTTCAGTGCACTTTTTCCTTACCACTTTATATTACTTAGCTACAATCACCAGTAAGATTATCTGGATAGAAAGTTTCTTGGAATTGCACTGTTTACCTTGAAAGAGAGTTGATTGAGCTGATTTCCTTACTAAAGTCTTTCTTTGCCCTTCAGTCATTACTAAGGATAAAGATGCCTCATGATTTCTGCTGAGGTTTTGCACTTGTCAGATGTACACAGTGGAACTTTTGCTAAGTTTATATAAATTGCATTGTCACAGAGAAGTTTGGAGCCTACATTTTGACTTACAGTTTGGTAAGTACGTCCATTCTGTGAACATTGGAAAGTTACTTGCTTATTCTGGACCAAGAAAACCAGAGCAGTTGTTTTGAAGGGAGAATATTGCAGTCATTATACACATTATACATAATTATGCAGTCACCTCATGATTATCCATGGGTGGCTTTTCAAGGTGGGAATTAACCACCACTCATTTCCTTCAGGTATCAAATAGTGCATGACAGAAAACATGCGGTCTGTCTACAAGGTCTCACCGTGCCTATTGCTGAAGCTGTTCCTGTTCTTTACAGGAAATGTATTTGMAGGCTTTTCAAAGTGAAGGTATTAAATATGCTTGGGTAGCTTAATTTACATATGTTCATAAATAACCATTTTTCTTTGTTTCATCTGTGTTATCTTACACTGCCATTACTCCATGCAGTTGAAAGCAACTGCACTTGCATTTTTGCAAGAAAACAAGTATAGCTGYAATAAAAATAAATAAATAATGAACCCCCCCAAAACTTAAGTCTCTATATTTGTATAATTAGGTAGCAATGGTACTTATCATCATAAATTATTTGACGTATACCTTGCATGAAATAGGACTCCAAACATATAACCCCTGAACATGTGTGTTCTTCTTGACCTGCCAGGTGTGAGGCATATCTACATCCTGCAAGCACTGGCACCTTCTGAACTAGAATTAGGGACATAATTATTTTTTTTATTGTCTCTTAGATTTGGAAGGGCAGGATAGGGTAATATAGCAATGATAATGCAATACATTTCAAATATTTGTGTTTTGGAGGCTTTTGCTCAGCACCTACATGTACTAATAATATAAAATTGAAGAATATTTCATTGTATCTAATTCAAACTGCATAACTTCCCAAAAGGTATGCTGGCATAATTCTATGAGCCACTTTGAATACTCTTCTGCAATGATTAACAGTTACCTAAGCAGCAAAAGGGACAAACTAAATAGACTCTTGAATTATGTATTCAAACTTAGGCTAATAATTATTTTAACCATTCTCATTACTACAGAGCTAATGGCACAAACAAAATTTATACTGACATACTACAGGCCCTAAGTCATACTCTTCTCATGGCTCACAGGAGAATGTAGCTCTGTCTTGTAATCATTCCAACAGCTTAATTGAAAAGTAGGGATAGTGCACATTTTCTAAGTATTCAAGATCAAAAACTGTTTTGATAAGTGTAAATGTGAGACTGAAGAAGGAAGAAGGAGACTGGCACTATGCATTTTGAATAATACCTACAATAATAGCTACTGTATAACTATTTTTATTTAGTGTAAGGCTCTTCACCATACACTGTCCCTTTCTCCTGCCAACTGAAGCTGCATGACGTGTTAAAATTTTGGTAATCTTAGACATAGAGTAAGAGTGTATTAGTGCTGATCACTTTAAAAGAAGGGCAAAGTACCAGCTGAAAGGGGAAAGAGACAATTCAGCTGGAAACAAAGATCCAAGTGAAACAAATACAAATGCATTGCTGTTGCTGTGTCCTCTAGCAGCTGAAAACAAAATTAACCTTTACAATAACCTTTTAAGCAGAGACACTGTCTCTCCTGCAAGTTTCAAAACAGAGAGATTCTATTAAAGATTATCAAGAAAAGTTGGGTCTGTCTTAATAAACGCCTTCCAAACTAGTTCTTTTTGTTTCTTACATTTGATTTTCCATAAGATTTATTCTTACATGGACCCTGCCACCAGCCACTCACTGCATAAAGTCTTCTCTTATTTTAATAATATGCTGTACTTGCAAATAACCATCCTTCCTATTTCAGAAATCTGGACTTCGCATTGCCGGCAACCCCAGCTGATCTCACAATAGCAGATAAAACATTTGAGTCTTGTTGGTGAGGGAGAAGGGAATAATGCATGCACATAAACCATGTTTTATGTACTACTTTTTCATTGCAGTTTTAAATAATAATAATAAAACCAAAATGTACCCACCTGCCTTGTTTATATCAAGCTCTGATAACTTTAAGGCTAGTTCACTAGAGTTCCCACCTGTAGAGGACACAAGTATGTCATGTAGTGCATTTCTTCTACCTGTTCTTCCTGAAGCAATAAAATCTGCATATGTAGATTCCACATCAGTCATTGCTAACAAATATCCACATAGCAGTACCTGGATGAGAGRAAAAAAACACCAACATTTAGAACACCAAGAAGACTGAATATGTTATAGAACAGGAACAGAAAACTAGATGGTCCTCCCTGTGGGGTGGAAAGCATTTACAATTTACCAGGTATGCAGTAAGCAAAGGAGATGCCTCATCAGAACTTGGAGAAATTAGAGAAGGAATGGAGTAGAAAGCAAAAAAAAGGTGTGTGGATTTTGTGCAATCTGTATTCAACAGTAACCTAAACAACTTCATTTTACATGCTTCATAAGTGCTAGTGAGTACTTTATAAAAGCAATGACCTCAGCAACATAACAATTTCTCTATAGAGCTGTCTCTGCTTTTAATATTAGCTGGGAAGTGGGAGGTAGGTAGGGGGTGGAACAGAGTTCTTTTCTGCACAGGCAAAGCATAAGGAGTAAGAAAGTACAAACTGGTAATGCTTTTGGAGGCAGATCTGTGTGCTTGTGCACAGTGCTCTTCCAGCTAAGTTTTGTCTTTTCCTTTCCTGTARTAAGGTTAATTTTGGCATTGTATATAGACCTCTTGGGACTCAATTAATTTTTTTGGTGTGGTAGCTGCACCAAAGTGAATGCATTATCATTAAGTCACTGAAATGAGTGGAGACATGCTAACTTAGAGCAAACAGAAGAGCTAAACTACACTGCAGGGGTTGGAAAGCTATGTCCATAAGCTAGATACAGCCCAGAACCTCTTTTCATAGGAACCTAACTATTTTTCATATTATTATGGAATAACATGATGACATTCCATAATGTTATTATGGAATAACATGATGACATGCATTAATAATGCCAAAGACACTGGGAAACTCCTGTTTCATCCTCAGAGAAATATTCCCATCCCTGCTGGAGTAGCTGACGTATTGGGATTTTTTTTTAAAATAGAATTGTAACGAGAGACCAGGGAGGAGGGAGGCAGGAATGGGCGGGAGAGACAAGCTTTTGTTTTACTGATCATGCTTCTTTTATGGTAGCTTTGTTTGTACTAACTTAAGGATTTCTGCAAAAAGCTAGATTACCATGCTTCAAATGTAWCTGTCCCTCCCCTTTTATTTTTTGGATGTAGGAGGGAAATCAGGTAAGTTCTCTGTTATAGCAGTACTCTGAAGAAAAGAAGCACGAGGGAACCACTACACAAAAGCAGCATGCCTGCAGCTATATACTTCCTTTATTTCTAAGCAGTGCTTCTCTGTTTTTGCATACTGCAGAGAAAGGACGTGGCCATAAGGGCAACATTACACACAGTTGCATGGAGTGACAAGGTTTAGCTGTTATTTTAGAGCAGCTGAAACTTCATGTTTCCATAGAGTGTACAAATCTTTTTAACCTAGTCCTACTGTATGCAGTTGCTGGACCTTGATGCTTTTACGGCATTCTTCAACACAGTGACTCAGTGCAGCAGCAAAAGATTCAATCTCATCTCCTTTAGAAAACCTCATTTTTTGATAAACACCTATCTGTTTTTAAAACAGATACATAAGATACAACAAACAACCCTTTCGTAACCCTCAGCTCTGAATTATCTTCACAAATCCTGTCCTTTCTTCTTTCATCTTCATTCTAGTCCTAACTTCCCCAACTTCACTGTCAACTTTAGGAGGGTGTACCTGTTGGTTATTTGAGAAATCAAGAAAAGAATTCTGCATCATATTTTATTTAGACTAAATGTAAATGTATCAAGTATCATTGCAAGACTGACTTATTTAAAAAGAAGTTTGCAGCTATCAAGCTTCAGGTCCCATGCCAAATGTTGAATGACCGACAGGATAATTTTACTTCTACAAACAAGAGCCATTAAACAAGAAACTGCTTTGAAACAAAAACAACAAAACCCAGGGAATGGAAAGAGGTCAGCATTGACCAAAAGCCTGCCTGACACATGTAAAATGGTGTAGTGCCTCTCAAATAACAAACGCCTTCATGGGCATGAGAGTATGTGCATTTCTTCCTCTAAAATGTTCTCTTTTTGAAAAACAGTAAGAATACTGAAGCAAGTAAGAAATTTACCATTTGTTCTGTCCCCAAGCTGCAGATATTTCAAAGCCAAATATATCAACCACATGGTAATGAAGCATATAGCATGCAAAAATGAGGAAAAAAAGTGAGGACACTTGTTATCGTGAGGTAAACCAGCACAAGTCTCCAGACCTATCATCTGACCTGTTTAGCAAAGAATATCATATCTGGCAAGATCAGAAGACAAAAGACCTTGAGTGAAACTTAACTTGAGTTATATTTGTCCATGCCTGTTATTGCAACTGGCTTGTAGAAAAGGAAGTGCAAAACCTATAATTAATCAAYGTACAGCTTGGATTTTGGTGTTAGTATAGCACAAGTCTGAAGTCATAGTCAGCTACCACTCCTGCAAAGATGCTGATTTCATTTTTGCGCGTGTGTGTGTGGGGGGGGGGGGAGGGGGGACAGAGAAGAATATTCTTTTACTCCTTTGGAAGCCATATATCAGTCTCCTAACCTAACTTTGCCTAAAGTGACCAGACTCTGCATGAGGACAGAGGAAAGCCTCCTGACCTCCTCAGCTACCTTCTGATCTGAAGCAACAAGGCTGGTGTATAGGATGTCAGTAGGATGTATATCACCCACGTTAGAGTTCATCAGTTCTATCCCAGGGTTCAGCCATGCCCCAGTGCTGCATCCTGGCTCTGGGGAGCCAGGAACAGAATGAGCAGAGATGTGCACGACCAACGTAGAATAAGCTGCAGGGCTGGAAGCCTGGCAAAATTGTTGTACTCCATGAGCAATTCCCTGGACCTCACAAACTTTGCACTCCACAAGGTACTCTTCTGAGAGATGATATTCCTCATGAAAGATTCCATAAAAACACAGAGAGAACTTGGGGGAATTATCAAGCTTACTTAATTTTAGCGATAAAACAAGCTATAAAATAGTAGAAAATGTGCTTGTGGAGAACATTACTTGAAAGGTTCATTTTCTATAGGCTCAATATGGAATTACTAGCAACATTTTGATCAAAAAAGATTGTTACCAAACATACATTTATTAACACTTCCTAATTTTCCTGTCTGTATCTTCTCTTAAATGTCAAACACCATTCTGTTTTGTATTGGCATTATCTTGAGACATTACTGCATAAATATGGAACTTCATTGACATCACTGGAGAGCTCCCCTTCCAATGAATGGCTCCATGCCCAACAATCGCAATTTATTCACTGAACCAACCATTCCCTCCAAAACAGCAAAACAAAAACAACAAAACCCCCTCACTTCTTCAGTCTCTGTGGAAGGAGTGGAATTTGCTAATATTCCATAAACATAATTTGAATTTTCTAACTAACTGCGTTAACAGATACTCCTGTGTACAAGACTCTGGTTCCAGTCCCAGTAACTCCGTTATTTATTTATTTATTTTTTAAGAAAACTTTGAAGAGCTGCAAAAACAGTCACTGAACAATTTTTCTGATGTTCTGCAGGAAGGTATTCTGCTGCACGGTATTCAGCTGAAACAAAAAGGCTGCTTCTGTCAACTGAACTGGCAAACTAATAATGCAGTTCTGTGAACATCAAGACTAATGAAACTTGCTGTCTCAGGGTTGGATTCCTTGGTAACTGATAAGATAACATCCCATCTGTAGTTTCCCCAACTGTGCTTTGCCTTTGCTCCATGTAGAGTCACTTTGCTTGATAAAAGAGTTAGAGCTTGTGTTGCAGCACTGGGGATTTTCAGAGGGCAGTTTTCCTTTCCTCAGCTTATTTTCATAAAAGTTCTAGCAACTTGGGTATCTTGAGACTTCTGTCCCTTTCCCCTTCCCACTCCTTCCTCCTACAGGAATTTGTGAAGGACTTCAAGAATTATGGAGGGTGAGGAAAGGGAGAAAGGTAAATAAGCATAACAAGCATAACAAACGCAAAAGACTTGCTTTCTTGGATTTTCAGCTAGTGTGATAAGATACCTGTATATTATTAATGGATATTCTGGATAACACACACTGTTACACCTGCAAAGGGCCTACTTCTATACCTTTGGAAACTGAAGAAATTTTACTGGTAAACATCAAGAGGAGTAGAACCAGTATCCAGAGAATTCTGGAGGAGAAAAAGAAGTTTTTGAAGTATGACAAAAACAGTATAATTAATAGGTACAGAAAGAATCAGTATCTGTGCTTTCAAAAAGCTCCCTGAATACTTCTTGATCTCCACAACCCAGTTTCTGGGTTAAATTTTCCATTTTCATACTATATCTATCTATCTATCTATCTATCTATATCTATCTATCTATCTATCTATCTATAAAACAGAACCCCCACATTCCTCAAGGTAACTCTCAAGGTTCTTTATTAAAAAATTTAAAAAGTGGTGACTTTGAATGAAATCTCAATTTGACTGGATTCCATAATAATTCAATAAAACAAGGTTTTACACAGTGACTTTATTCTTAAGAGTTTGGAAATGAGAGAACAGAAATTATGTGACACACCAACATAAATTAAAATCAGTGTCTATAGTTTATGGGCTAGTGGTACCAAGGTTGTTGAATTTAATCTATTTAAGGACTAGCTAGTAGAACTCCAAGGCATTTAAAGTACCTTTGCTAATTGTTACTTTATTATTACTATAAAAAAGGAAGAGAGAATAAGAATGGGCATTTAACACATGGCTTGTCTGTGGGATTTGGCATATGTTGCTGGCTAGCACAAGAAAAGCTGCCATTTTTTTGGCAAACTTGCAATGCAAGACAAACAGGTATGATCCTTCAGCGTTTACTCCCCCTCTTTCTCCATATATGTTTAATGATGGGGTTTAATAGGGGATTTTCATATAAAACTCTAACAGGCTTTGGCTGCTAAATGTTGTATCACGATCAGTGCATTATTTAAATATAATTATCTATATTCAGCTTTCATAAGGGAACAAAAAAAGAGAGAGAGCTTGTCATTTAATAGTGTGTCTGTTTTAGAGAAGGTGTATAATTATGCTTTTAAAATAAATTTTGGTTCCAAATCTAGCCTTAGCTTAGAGACAGGGCTCTTTCCAGCGAGGAGATAGCTCCAAGCCACATGAAGCAACAATTTGTACCTAGATTACATCCAATACATGTTCTGCTTTATTGACAGCTGATGAAACAGTAACTATTTAACAGAAGTATACTTCTCCCACAAGAGATGATACCCGGTATATTATACAACAGTACTCCTTTTAGATAGGCACACACATCAGCAGAGCAAGAAAACACTGTTGACCCTTGAAAGCCAAACTGGCTGTGGACAAGTGAAAGATACCACTTTAAAGAATATGAATGTCTGTGCCAGCAAGTGAGCTAGCTAGTATTTTATTTGTGTTTTAATCTGCTCTTTGAAAATCCTGTATGTAGTTTTGCCACTTCTCACACTTCTAAAGTGCCTAAATCTATAAAATAGAGATGTGGAACAGATCATGTAGCATTTTTTAAGTTSCTTATTTTTACTGTGGACATAATATATGTAGTACTATTAGTACAAAGAGTATCTAAATGAACATCAACTCATAAAATAATAAAACAAAACAAAGAAGAGAATGAACCTAGATTTTTCAACCAGAATAAATTATGAAACTGTTCTAAGTCTGCATTAAAAAAGCATTACTGAAGCATTACTACTTGGATATCCTTCAGCATATAGCGTATGTGAAGAGACCATAAACACAGCTAATATGTTTTACTTCTGTGTTAGCTATAAGTGATGTTTTAGTATATTTTGACTGAAGATGTCTACTGAAGTAAAGGCCAAATAATTAAATTCTTACTCTGTCCTTGTTCAGGCAAAATTCATGAAGCCTATGACCGTAACAATTTGGTCTCTCTTCTACTACTTTCAGTCCACAAATTCAGTTCTCTCTTCCACTATTCCATAAAAATAGGCAGGGAAATAAGAACAACAACAAACAAAAAAGGCAAAGACGATCAAATGAAGCAACACTAGGCAGACCTTGATTCTTTGGAAAGATATAGTGCAGAAATTTTCATTCCCACAGACAGCCCTTGAAGTTATTGGGAGTAATTATAAATAACAAAAACGTTTGGGTAATTTGAAATAAACACCTATGCAGGAAACAAATCAGGATATTTAAGTATTCACACGGACACTTTACTTTAGGAAATGGAAGAAAGTGAGCTACCATCTCTCATCAGTAGTCACTTCTCAATCTAATCTTTTAATTCTATACACTAATGGAGCATTACATGCTAAAAAACACAGAGGTATTTGAAGGTTTGTTCTGATTATATGGGCAGCCTAAAAGGAGGCTGTTGACATGACCTAAAATATAGGAAGGATGTATCATCTCCCTCCTAAATAAGAAATCACTGAATGGTAAATGAAACATACCTTTGATAAAAGAGGCATCAATCTGGTACATGGCTTTTTTATTTGCAGTTGGTGAATGGACCTCTTGGCTTCTGAGGGGAAGGACAGGGTTAAACCATCACTTCAAGATGTGGCTTCTGAGACCTTCTATGAATGATTGATCATATTGCTATAGCATCTCAAACTGTAAAGACAGATCAGGGCCTCAAGCAAGATTGGAGCTGCCAAGCTCTTCATGTGACACATCTGGCAGCCCTACAAAGCATTCCCATATCCAGCTGAGCTGTGGGAAGACTGATTTTGTAGGGCTCTGAACGAATATGGGCAGATTCACAGCACTGCAGTTTGTTTATTTAGAACAGTTTGGTGCTTCTATCCAAGGAGCAGGTTTAATATAGTATTTTAAATAAACACACTGTTTCATTCAAAGGGAATGAAAGTTCTCATTTAGGCCTTTGGGGAAAGCCTATCCACTGGGGCTTCTATATGGCAGTCCAGCAGCACTCCTTTGGGTGCAAAGCAGATGACAGGAGAGGCAAGTACAGGGAAGAGTATGAAGACACAAAATACACCCTTTGACAGAAAAGAGGAGCACTTCCTTAACTGCTGGATAGCTGGAAAAGCCCAGTCCATTGAGAATTCAAGATAAATTGGAAGCTTGGAAGTGCTTTGTGCAAAAAAAAGAAAAGCCTTTGTGCAAAAAAAGTACAGTAGATGTCTGCTTAGCACCAGGAGGTTTACTGGAGGAAAAAAAAATAGCCATATGGGCTTTGTTCATGAAGCTTCTCTGTATCATCCTGACTCTGCCTTCGATTCAGAAGGATTCATGCTGCAAGCAAGTTCCTTCTCACAGATACTTCCATCAATAACAAGTGCCAGCCTGCACAGCCAGTAGTGCGTTAAAGGTATTGACAAAGTTGATTCTCATTAGAAAAGCTACCTAAGTTTATGGCATCTATTCTTTAGAGTTAAACTTGTTATAACCACAGTAGTGACTATTTTTGTAACTGCTACATCCTCCCTAGCCACTGCTGCATACAGCAGCATGGGTACAGCTTTAAGGAGGGGGGGAAAGAACAAAAAACCTGAACTGTCTTGGATCAGTAGCCTGCAAACTTTTGGGACCAAACTGCTGTAAGCCACTGTAATAATTCTCATAGACAACTTTGAACTGAGAAAAATTATAATTTTAGCCAAGTTTTAACTGGAGGTCCTACAGCAAAGCCCTTTGGTGAATTAGACCTGTAGACCACAATGAGCAACTGTACAAAGGCAATAATGGGCAGCCACTCATACATGATTTGCTGTCACCTGACTTAGATGTCCAATTTTAGACAGAAACTTACTGTTCTGGAAGGAGCTAAGAATGAGATTCATTTGACTAATTTTAAATGCCTGTGTATACATATGTAGGTAGGTACTTACATGCAGTGATTCATCTGACCTATAATAAGCATTTGTTTTAGAATRAATGCAACTAGCACCGTAGAGGTGCTTACCTCTTTCTACTAAGTATAAAGGATACCTAGAAGGTGGGCCGAGAGTGTTACTGCACATGTCTTAATTTAGGTGAGATTGATCCTATTCTAGATGACATAAAAGGATTCTGGCCGCTTGAACTTTTAAATTCAGCGTATATAAATGCTTATCCACAGAAGACCTGTTCTCCTTGACATCATAGTTTCTCTGCAGATATTCATCTTGCTAGATTTTAGCTTATTATTGCAACTGCTTTCTAAGCCAGAGCAAAGAACTTCATTGTTGGGGGCGGAGGGGGGGGTGTTAATCAAACAAGAAATGGCATACAGACAATATGTAGCACATTTTGTGGTGTATTTTTCCAGTTAAATGGGAACCAGCATACTTCCTGAGGTTTCTTCCAGACCTATTTGCTAGGATTCCTCAATGTTCCAGCACTATGCGTGGTCTAGCTATCAAGTATTCAAGGCACCCAAGTGCTCCACAGATTAGCTATCTCTAAACTCTGCTTAGAAAGTGTTTAAAGAGCAATCTCCACCCCCCACGCCAACACATTATCCTCAAATCCTGAAGACATAGTAAGCTATCAGAGATTTGTTGTGTCACGCATCTTTTAGATAGGTTCTGGTGCAATAGCTCAAACTGACAGCATGTGGCCCTCTTTTAAAGCAAAGAATGCAATCAGCCCTTGACTCACTATGTTGCATATGYTGCAGCATCCAGAAGAGAAGAGCTTGAGGTTATTACTATTGCTTCTTGGGCAGTGACAAGAAGCAATTAATACTGGGGAATGAGGGGAAGGAAGGGAATTTGCATTTTTTGATAGCAAGACAATCCACGACTGTATGTTACCAAACATTAAATATTTATTCCTTCATTCTCTTTTATTAAAAAACAGATTAGCTCTTGCAAAAAACAAATTTGCTGTGGTATTAGGTGGTACTTCTGCTAAGATTTGATATTTTACATTCAAGCTTGGAGTTTGCCAACAATGCACCCAATGGCACTAGCAGCTTTTCAAAACTTGCAAAGATAAATAACACTGGGCCAGCTTGGAGACCTGTGAAAATGACACAATCAGCTTTTTAATAATATAAATAAAAATATTTAAATCTTTCTGTGTCACAATCTTGTAACACATTAATCATTATTTGATTCATGGTATATTTGGTCAACTTTTGGCTCCTCAGTAATAAAACCAACTTTCCCATGCAAATATTTTTCCTGTGGCAGGCAYTTAACATCTACTTTACATTTGAATTAGTTTCCCCAGCCACCAAACATTCTGCCTCTTTTTTTTTTTTTTCAGCTTCTAGATATTCATTAAAAGAAGCACAATGTAGCTGACAGCATTTTAGGTTTTTTTGACTTAAGAAAACAGAATCACTTCAACTTACTATATCTCGTATGATAAATTCACATTCTATACTGCACATCTTTTCACTCTGGTTTCTCTTAGTCTGAACCTTACATTTTTTCAAGGTTTCTGTCATCTTTGCTGTCTGTTCCCATGCGTTCACTGACTGCTTTAGATTCTAAGGGCTGCTTGGCTCTGTTGCTATGCAACAGCATAGCCTACTTAGGACTTCCTGAAATAATCATCATCTCAAATGTGCTTTTTTTAGACCTGCTTCCAGCAAGAGTACTTTACTGCTTTTTTATAATGGACCACTGAGATTATTACCATAAGATTAGACAGTGGTCACCTGGAAAGTCTTGCTAGCTACCGAAGGTGACAGAAACCATTGCAAGCAAAACTCAAGACATATATCCTGCATTTAGGACAGGGAGGTATAAACATCTCAATATTGCTATATTCTTGCCAGATGTTCTCCAGGTATGAGAGTCATATATTTCTTTGTCGGRGGGGGAAAAAAGTCTCAGTTGTGATTTGTTGTTCCTATTCTGTACTTCATTCAAGGGAAGAAATCTTTATCTAATGGAGAATAAGTTACCAGTCAGACAAAAATAAACAAACCTTCTTTATAAGCAGTCTATTATAAATGTAATCTGCTCAACAGAAGGAACCTAYATGCAAATATTCCATTTTGTCATTCAGTATAAAATAAGCTGATTTCAGAACTCCCTAGGACAAGGTTCCAAATTTTTAAAATCACAAAACAGATGCCATAAACTGGGGCTTTGTCCTTTCAGTCCCAAGACTTTGTCCTTTCCAGTACTGCTGCCGCAAGGGTGGAAGAGCATGTTTTGTTTTCTTATTGATGACTCATTTGGGTATTTTAAGTTAATTCAGTCCTGCAACATTACATAGAGCAGTATAAACACAGGGCTCCTGTTAAAGCATGTCAGTCCAACATGCTTTGGGACCAAACAAATTTCTTACTAGGTAGCAGGCTGAAGGTCTAAAAGGACAAAAGAGATTAAGGGACTTCTGGGAAATACCTTATCTTTTGCTGTTGTTGTTGTCATCCATTTTAGCATGCCCAGCAGCAGTTATGTCTATGGAGAACTAGGTGTTAGTCCAGAGTTGAAGGAAGGAAGGGAAAGATGTTTCCCAGACCCAGAGAACATGGATATGAAGTCTGGTGTTTTCAATTACACCAGCTGCACTCAAATCTGCCTGCAGTCTTTAAAAGAAAGAAGGGGAATAGAGCAGAAGTTTCATATTGCTTCCAAGATCCTAAGTCTTGAAGATGACTTTGTCTTAAGAAGGGTAGGCTGTGGTAGGCACAGGAACAGACTTCTTGAAAATAAAGGCATGAAGTGGTATAAAGCAGTCAGCTGCCATATGCATATGTGTAGTCACATACATGCATGGTAACCAAGCTATCCAAGGACATGATTCAACAATGGTTAGTGGATGTAACTCTCCCAGAGTGATGCCTTTCAAGTATTTATTCTTCAAAACCACCAATATTCAAAAGTACAGCTTAGATGCAAATCAGTGTCAGTACTGTTGAAAGTCAAGTGGTTGAGACCCTGGCCCAGTGGTTAAGAAGGGTGACATTTTACAGCAGCTCCTTCACGATAACCAAGCAGCCTGAAACTTGAAAATGGTGAATGATCAGCTGGAGGAGAGAAAGGGATTGACAGGGAAGTCCCATAGTCCGTTCAATTTGCATTTTATACTTTGTAGTATTTATGGTCACTTCTGTTAAAAAACRGAACAAAACAAAAAAATGGTCATAAGGAATTTCTATCATAAAAAAACAAAAGAAAGGCCTCATGTTTGCAGTGGTAAATTTGAAAATATGAATCTTAAAGCCTGCACAAAAAAAAAAAAAGAATGTAATAAGAAAATAAAAATAGAAGAGGCAAAACACAACGTCCCCTCTCCCTTAAGAATCCCTAATGACCTGGGATCATTTTGAACACTTGGGACTGAAAAATCAGCATTTTACAGAGCTGTCCTTAACAATGCTGACAAGTTTCTATGTGCCGGTAACAGATGGAAACTAAGAAGTGACTTGAATATACTAATATTTAGTTAGCAATTGTGCTGTACTACACAATCTGTGCCTAACTCTCAAATTTAAGACATGCTTCTATATACAAACCCAGGTATTCCAATGAATATGATACCTGTTATGTGATAAACAGCTCCTCTACACAGCTCCTCTACACACACACACACAAGAGCACAGAGAGATGATGGCAGGTGGGGGAACCCGAATAATATCCTGCTCTGGCTACTCCCAGGTCCATCACTGGAAGTCAATCAGCCCATCAAGGGCTCATCTCCACAAGCACAAAAGAGGCACGATAGCAGGTGGGGGAACCCAAATTACCTAGTTTGGGGAACAGACACCCTCTCTAGGCTTCTCCAGGGCTCCCCCAAGGAAGCATCAGTCCCATGGGTCAGGGGAAAACCCAGGCAGGAAACCCAGCACGATGAGTCAATGGGAGGGGTTCTCCAGAGCACCTTTCAGATTGAGGGGTCACTGCCTAGGTGCATGGGACACAAGGAAAGAACATTTTGGGATTGCACAAGATGGGGTGTTTAGGGGAGGAATCAAAGAAAAGGAAGGATCTAGGTGATCTGGGGAGGAACAAGTACAGGAAAATAGGGGAAAAAAGGGATAAGAGAGACCAGTCGTGTGTAAACAGGTTGCTGGTCAGTGTGCCTGTCTGGATGTGCCTTGTGCCTGAATAGGTCAGTCTGTCCATTCTTATCAAATTATTTTCTATTTTTTCCTGGATGAGGGACTCTCTATTCTGTGTGCATGTATGTGTTTATGGGGGTCTGAGTGCCAGCAACGAGTCAGACCAGAGATCATAGAGGCCTGTGTGTCTGTGGTGCCAGAAACTGGAGAGGCTGGAGTGAGCGAAATGAAGTGTCTGCAGCTGGAGTGGGACCATGGGTTGGAGGGCCCACGTGTCTGAGTTGCCAGCAACTGGAGCAAGTGAGGGTACACAAATCAGGGTGTGATCGCTAGCAAGTATCACACTGGACTAGCCAGTGAGTAAGCTGAGTGACCTGGGAGCCAGGTATGTGTGTGTGACTCTAAGGGCAAGACTGCAGGGGAGTTGGCTACCAGAGGGACCAGGGGAGTCCCTGCCAACTCTCAGAGGAACTGCAGGGTCTGGGGGTCAGAGACCCATGTGTGCATATGCATGCATGCATGTATCTGTCTGTCTGTCTTTAGGGGTCAGGCACCTGGGAAGAGCGAGGATTCAGGACCAGCCACTGGATGGACTGCATGTCCATGGCCAACAACTGGATGGATCCTGTGTGTGTGTGTGCACGTACATGTGTGTGGATGCGCATCTCTGTCAGTGAGGGGGGTCTGTACCAGCATCTGGAGTGGGACAGCGGACCTTGGGCTCACATATCCAGGTGTTAGCAGCTGGGAAGACCAGGGATCTGGGGCCAGCTACAGAGTGGACTGAGTGCCTAAGCCCAGGGACTGGAGGGATACGTCCCAATAATGGACTTTCCTCTTGATCAGCCAGAGAAGAGAACAGGATGAGACTGCTGGTGCTATTCATGTTTGTGTGAGTGCTATGTATGTCTGTGTCGATCCGTGTTGCCAGCTATGTATATATCTGTATATGTGTGTTTGTGTGTGTGCCTACTAGGAAATACATGCTCAGCCTCCCTGCTGGTTAAGCACGGGGATATGGAGATGCAGCAGCCTTACCTCTACCAGGCTACCAGACTCTGCCTCCTCCCTAATAATGCTCAACATCAAGTGGGAATTCTGTGAATTCTAGGGAAGAGCTACACAAAATTAATTAGTGCTAGTTGCCATTTTTAACCTGAGGGTTCCAATTTCTTCATCCCCAATTTAAAGCAAACTAAAGCTCATATATTTAATTGTGATCCCCTCAACGCGCTAGTTCTTCATCTAAAAGAAGAAAGGGCCAAAGCAGGAATATAAGAAAATGGACTACTTGCAAGAGGGGGTGGTGGAAGCATAGAAACCACGCAGAACTTCCTTGATTCTCACAGAGCTCACTGATTTCAGCCAACCATAACAGAATTGCTCAATCATTTAAAGAGATGGCCTATTAAAAAAAACATCAGCACACAATAGACATTTTATACGCATGCCATGAAAACAGCTATCCAAAGATAACACATTTTTTTCTGCAGCCCAAGCTCTTTATTCCAGCTCACAGCTCTCCCTTTCACAGCAGTAGCCAARTACTAAGAAATGTTAGAAGAATCTAAAAAGAGTCAGAAAACGCACTTCTAACCTACATGCACAAACAATAAAATGCAATAAACTTTGCAAGCTGTGTTTCTGGTATATGAGCTGGGGCACAAACACATAGGTATGAGCAGAGGCTGAAGAAATTAGAAAAAGCCTCACAACTGTATAAAGTTCCTGAGGGAGGAATTCATGTTGTCAGGCCACATGAGTACTTCCATACCTGRCCTGAATAGCTTACCTGATCCATCAGAGGCCATTCAAAGCACAGACATCCTCCTCTTAATTACCTACTGGTGTATTATGGCTAATGAAGGGAAGTATCAGCTGTCTGCTTACAGTAAGAGTGCACATGTAGGCAGAATATTTCCCAAGACTTCCAATTCTGAAATCCTAGCAAAGAGGAAAAACTCTCAAGAGTAATAATCATCCATGGAAGAAAGTTTCTGAACATCAATTTTTCATAAAAGGCAAACAGTTGGTATGACCTCATATAAAAAGAAGATAGCTATATAGATGAGTTGATGCTGCCCCAAACCTAAAGCAACAGAAAAACACACACACATATGGTTCTTCTAGGCTTTTCCTCAACAAAGCTTTAACCTTCTTCAGCCGGCTTGCTTTGAAGATACCCCTTCCAGAGATTCTCCGGAACAGCAGCACTAACACTTCCTGATATCGACAAACCTAAATTTGCAAAACATGGTTGTGATTCAAGACACTCAAAACACACTCAGTTAACTAAATTCAAATTATTCTTGAATTACCCATCCAATTTGAATTGAGTGTCTACATTTTAAAGGATAAGAGCCTGTCTGGGAGAGGCAGCATCTATCCTAAAGAAAACAGTATCCAATAACAAACATCTTAACAAGAAAAACAACAGAAGGCCAAATCCATCTTTGAAGGAATCACAAACAACTTGCATAAACTTCCATAGGTGATGACAAGCCTTAGACTTAATCTGAAAACTAAGCTTCTAACAACTGTTCATGCAGCTCACTGCTCTCTAGGTACCTGCTACCCTGGTTACAATGTAGAAGGAGCTATAAATAGTGTAGGTTTTTTGTTTTGTTTTGTTTTCCCCATACATAGATTCAGCCACTAGGAACACTGCATTCTCTCCTGGTTGGTTTTATATCAGCAGCCTCTTCCTTACCGTCTTTTCCTCCAACACACTGGGGTAGATTCACTTTCCATCTGGAATTTTTCTACTCCTTCATTTGTTCTCAGAATGCTGGGGGGGGCAGGGAGGGAGGGAGGGGAAAGAAAGCACCTTTGCATAGATAAAGAAAACTTATTGCAAAAGTTTCCCCATAAAGGATTTTTGGTCAACAAGAACTGAAATTCTAAAAAACCAACCAAACAAAAAAGCCACCCACAAGTTCATCAAATCTAATTAAGGTTAGATTTAGAGAAGCTATGCCATGTAAACTGCACAATTAAACATATAAGTATAGGAAGACTCAGGGATGCAGTATCTCACAGAATTTTCTTTCTGCTTGTACATACTGCACATACAAGCTTGGCTTTGCTTGTACCTACTGCACGCTGAAAGAGAAGATGAGTGGAAAAAAAGCATTAGAAGTTATCAGCTTACATACAGACTTGAGTTCTTTGACTTTGCAGTAGCTTGCAACTCTTTCCAAAGGGCAACCACCTTCTGTGGGCAGGAGCTTCTGTCAGAGTTAGGTCATATGCTCCTTGGCAGTCCCCAAACAGAACACGAGACTGACATCCTCTGCCCACYGGAGAGCATTCACCTACTGTCTGCTACCACCACAAGGCTCAAGCTGATGATAATATGGCAGTGTTGATTGTCCAGTCTCCTCATAAGACAAGAGGAAGATGCACATAAATTTATCGCCTTCTTGCAAAAGTGAAGTTGGAAATCAAATAATATGTTACAATTATTTGGGCTGCAAAGTCCAGGACTAGCAAGAGAACCAGGACTGCAGAAGTATATGAACGTATAGAACATTAAGCATTGTGTAGAAGTCAGTGCATATGAACTTTGACACTGATCATACATCCATTTTGCTAGTCATGCTTCACTATTCCTAGACTCATTTGTACACTGCTTCATATTTCATGCAAATAGTTTATCCAAAGAAAGTGATGGAAAGTTACTGCCATTCTGATTTGATAAACTTTTTAATATCTGATGCAAATGACTACAGGAAAAACACAGAAGGAAGTCTCACGCTAAAATGAAAAAAAAAAAGAAAAAGAGTGGTCTCTCAGAAAGATTCAGTGATGTGATCTAGGCTACCAGAGAACAACTTTAGCGAGTTAGCTGTGATAGCAATTGTCCATTTATAGGCAAATATTGCCTGAATTTGTTTTGATTTAGTTCATAGTGATAACAAGTAACTATTCTGTGTTGAGTGAACTTTCTGTGACTCCAGAATTAAATGCAGTGTAGAAGAAGAGTGCAGACACAGGATGACACCACAGATTCCCAGGCTGTAAACACCATTCATATTGGTCAATCCATGGTTACTACAGCAGTGTAGCCTTGCACTGTTCAGGTAAAACTAGCTTTAGAAATAAAGAGAATAGAAAAACTGAGTAATTGGGAACCAATAAAGAATATATAAGCAGACTGTGGTTAGAAAACATATAAACACCTAGGTGGGCTCTAAGACTGTGGAGGAAGAAACAACCAACTTCAATTGCCTCCTGGCGAAGAGGGAAAGGAAACACCCATTATTACCGTTATTCCTCCCAGCAAAGACCCCAGGATGCTGACAGCTAGCTGTAAGCCTCTCCCCCATCTCGACTAAAACAGTCCACCATCTCAGGACCCAGATGAACATGCGAAGGTACATAACACCAGAGAAAAGAGCAGATACAAGGAAGGTTTTCTATACAACAATATTAACTGTATTATCAAGGCTTTTCTGTATCAATATGGGCAAGTGCCAGTATTATTGTATCTGAACTAACAATAACCATTTCTTGTACTTTGATTAGGCTCTTAAAATTTTTACTGACTTCACATAAGGTGTGCTTCTCTTTTTGCCTTTTTTTCCTCCCCTCTACTTTTGCTCATAATGTTGTTAGTAACACTCCCTCTCCCTTCACTCTCACCAGGGCCGAGAGTCATGCTGGCCCTTCAAAAGAGTTGACTGGACTGCAGAAAAACTGTCGTGCATACATCCCCAACCAACAATTTTCACTCATGTAAGTGGAACAGAGAATGATTTCTTGATTCCACCTACCTCTCCCTGATAATATGCAGCACTATATCAAAGTTAGAAAAAGAAACTGAAGAATCATGACTAAGGGGAGCCTTCCACCTGCTGTTAAGAGACAAAGGGTAATTGTAATTCTTCTCATACCGTTCTTCTCTCCCTGATCTGCATATTAATAGCCTATGTATGTGTTCAGCCTGCTGGCTGATAGCGATTACTGTCCATGGATAGGAGAGACTTCTGTGTCCAGCTATTCCCCACAGAGCAATGGTGAAAGAGTGGAAAACACAGTTCCAGAGACCTTTTTTGAAGTGTCAGTACCAGCTCACAAGGTCCCCATCCCTAGCCACTTAACCCAAGTTTAAAAACAGATGGAAGAAAACTAATCTTACTGTTCTCTTTAAGTTGGATCATTTCATAAATTTGGCCAACAGCATGGCCACAAATGATGAATGATTCAATGAACTGAGGAGTACAGAAAAGGAATAAGTGAGTGTCCAGGGTCAGGAACCTTTCAAAATAACCTCATCTAACAATATAAATATACATAGCTGTATCTTCTTAGATGGGTACAGTTATATATTCACTCCACCTGCCTAACCACTTGTATCTAGACATATTTACCAGTAGAGTCTGTGGGATTAGAATTTTATTTCGGTATGCGGTGTACAAGAACTGCCTCTTATTCCAAATGTTCGTCTCTTTGTAAAAATGATCTTTTGGTACCTAAAATAATTAGCTTAAAAAACCCCCCACAAAATTTCTATTTATCACAAGATATTCTGCAGATATAAATAAATGACCACAAGAAGGGCTTACTATTTCCAGCATCTTCCTTAAACTTCACTGACTTGCCAAGAGTACCCTTCTGACACTTTCTTTCCATCTCAGAGTGGGAAATCACAGGCCCCCAGCGATCTCATTTGTTACATGTCCCTGATAACACACAGCTGATGTGCGACAGCATCATTCCAAGCGAAGGCTGGGGCAAGTATGTAAATACCATGAGCGACAGATTACAAGGCACTAATCCCTACTCACCAGTCACCATCTCAGACCAAGATCTCAGTGCTCTCAAAGATCATGAGCCTTATAAGCATGATATTTATAGACACTAAAAGCTACATGTTTTTTCCAAGACTGAAGCTTTTGCTTTAGGGAGAGGACCAGGAATCTTTCCTGTTATTTTAAATAACTGAAAGTTGAGATTAGCCTTGACATTTTTAGGTTTTTATACTGTGAAAGGTGGAGGAGGAATATATACTGGCTTTTCAAGCCTATAGGCTGCTTCCAAGAAAGCATTCACTATAGTAACAGAATTATGAATTCTTTTTTTTAAAAATCACACCATATTATCCAGTTCAATTAATACCTGTCAGTAGAGAAAGAACTGCCAAGGTTGCAGGCATATTGCAAGAGATGGCATGTTTGCTTGCGGGTTAACTTAAGCGTTGATTAGCTTGTTTTACAAGTGAATGCTTCACAAGAGCAATAGGGAAAAAAGACACATATGCAAGTAGCGTGCCAGTTCAGATGAACACAGTATATAAAGCCTCATATTTTCAGTTCAAAATGATGAGCATGAGATACTATAAACGATCTCATGCTTCAGAAATTAATATGAAACCTTTTAAGAAGTATCTTAGGTAAGTGCTCAAACTGGCCAATCAAAGCCTCTTATCACTTCTGAAAGACTGGTTTAATGTAATTTTGAAGTGTAGGATACTAACCATGAAAATTGAAGATGTGGTACAAACTTCAAGACCTGTTGAAGTTGATAAAAAACAACAACAACAACAACAAAAAACAACACAAAAAACACTACCACCACAACAACACTTTCTTTCCAAAATACTCCCCCCCCCAATTTGTGTATTAACCCTTTCTCAGGAATATCTAAGTTTGACTTTCAGAATCAGGGAATTTTTCCCCCCTTCTGTATTTTGCTACTCTTCTTCCTCAGCCCCCTACAGGGATTATTAAGATATCAACACTTAAATATTAAAATAATGAAAATTTTAAATATTTTAAATTACTTTTTAAATTAAATTTTTAAACAAAAGTTAAAATACCCCAAACAGAAAGTGTATGCGTGGGGGCAGGGGAGGGAATCGAGTCTGGAAGACTAGGTGAAATGGAAACTATGAAGGCTCACACACTGCATGCTTCACTTCTATGTGAAGCACTGCTGAATTCACACGTCTTGACATGTGTGCCCTCCTTTCCATGGAGCTATTTTACGTGATGTCATTACTGGAATAATGCATTTGTGTCCAGACAGCAATGATCTTGCATGCACCAAGATGTTCTTTAGCAATCACTACAAGTCTTTTACCCATTCAACTCATACCAACTGAGGCAACATAGCATCTGTAAACTCAATGGGAATTTTGCTATTTGCTTGAAACTCCACATTACATAACATGGTGATTTCTTAGGTCTGTTAAAGCTATTTTGGGTAAATTACTCTCCTGTTTGGCAAACCTCATTATACTGTTTAAGGGGCTATCAAAGCTAATGGGCTCAACAGAACATGAAAGCAAATTTCATTAAGTTTTCACAAAAACTTCAAAAAGAAAAAACAGAAGGATTTTTTTAAAGATATTACTGCATAGAGTATGTGAGTATAAAGGTGTTCAGATTCCCTGAAGCTGACAGTCCTAACAAGATATTATTAGACCATAGGATTAAAAATAATCAAGAGGTATGCCATCCTCATGACAACAACAGTAGCACAAATACAAAGGCAGCCACCATATTTAGTTTAGGAATATATGTTTGGTTGTTAAACAAAACAAACAAACAAAAACCACACACACACCCCACGCAGAAAATGTACACCTCTCACATTCATCATACACATACCCTAAACAAATACTTTTAACAAATAAAGCCTGTTTGAGACGTTTTCAGTTGGCTTTCCAATTAATTAGTAAAGAAACAAAAACAAAACAAAACTCAGGTAAGCTAAACAAAACCAACYGCCACCTCTGATTTGAGTAAATATAGACAGTGATCAAGTTGCCAACAAAAGCAAACTGTTTCAGTCTGATTATTAAGCATGTAATCAAATGCACTCAGCTTTAATATTACTGCATAAAGTTTCTACAAAGCTGCATTATACCTTTTAAACGCAACTTGCAGTAGTCATCAGTTATTTCAGAGCTAACCCCTACCATTTCTAGTCAATTTTTGCTCTGCTCAGCCTTATATTTGGAAGAGGTAGAAGACAAAACCTATTAATCTTGGGCACCTGAAAACAAAAGCAATAATGCAGAGGAGTTCTAGAGGCAGAACCATGCCTGATACTATATACAGAGAAGGCTCTGAGGAAAAAAAAAAGAAAAAAAGAAAAAAAGAAAAAAGAAAAAAGAAAAAAAGAAAAAAGAAAAAAGAAAAAAGAAAAAAAGAAAAAAAAAAGAAAAAAAGGCTGATAAGGTACATTTAGAACAAGTAGCTTTAAGTCAGCTCTGTCAGTACACTATTACAAGGCTAAATGTCTTCTTCCTTAAGACACACACACAAAGACTATTTCAAGGTGATTTCTATTTGCTGTGAGGAAGTCTCAAAAAATATTGCGTTGATTATGGTTAACATATTTAATACGTCAACATAGAAGCTGCAAGTTACTATCGTATACTAATTTTGTTAGAAGAAAGCAAGAATTTTTAAATATGTAACAGCAAAGTATAGACTAGTCATACTGCACTATTTTACTTTAAAAACCTGTGCTCTGTATAAAGCAACTACTTTGTGTCACGATACTATGGATATAGTACTGGCAAATATGCTTTCTTTTCTGATTCTTAGATAGGCTCACGTTGAAGAAAATGGGTATTTTTCACGAGCTTTCCTTGACAAGCCTGTGCAGAAAGCCTTTGGCTGTTGTTTAAAATGAATCCCCCTCAGGAGAGGAAGTTACACAGTCTCCTAGAACAGTGTTGGCAAGATTCACAATAAAACACACAAAAAAAATCATTTATTTTTGTGCCAACTTCTGCACTCTTTGCTTGATTTTTATTGTTCCTTGTCCAGTGTCAGACCAGTACAGTCTGACTGCTACAGTTATTAACTGTATTCAGATTAATCTAATTTACTTCTTGGGGTTGCTTTAGATTCCAGCCTGCAATGGGGCTTTACTTGAGCGATCTTGTACGTGAGTGGATCTGATAGAAGAGGTCTAGTTTGCAATGATTGTTGCCACAGATCTTTATTTTTCTGCATCAGGGTAAAGTACATAAAACAGCAAACTCATTAGCACTTAAATAGGGTATTTCTTTTTGGGGATCCCATTGTCTTATTGTTGGTTTCATTTTACATAGCACGGCAGCATAAGGAAAACAGAAGCAATCTCTTCAAAAAAACCACTACGGTCAGTGGTGAGGGACTCGCTCAGCCCTTCCTGGTACATCATGTGCTCCAGACCCCTAACCAGGTTAGCAGCTTCCACTAGACTCAACGTATCAGTATCGCCCTTGTACCCAGGGGTCCAAAACCAGTTACAGCACTGCAGATGTGAAGCAGAAGGAAATAACCACTTGTGCTGACCTGCTGGCTTTACACTTTTTGCTAATGCAGCCCAGCTTTCAATTAGCCTTTATAACTGCAAGGGGATACTGCTACCTCATATTCTTTAGCGAGTTTAGGCTCACAGATTCCTAGTTGCTGGATCATAAACAGTCTTAGGTGGGAGACACATGATACACATGGATACGCACAGTCTAGCCAGCAGTCTTAAGTGAAATAGGCAAGATGGTGGTCTTGAATTCAGTCTCCTAAAAGGTGTATCTAGTTCCCAAATGTTTTCTTGGATCAAGAGCCTAGTCTCATGAAAGATGCAAAGGGTACTGGTTGATTAACTGAGTCTTGGCAGCATGTTTTCCTGACATTAGCTTGGCCTGCTCTAGACATGTTTGCTCCCAATACATACGCTAAATAACCAGGTACATTCCTTTTAACCACATCTGCACAGTGCTTATAAAATCAGATTTTAGCTCTCTATTTGCTGGAGGATCGCAGCCCAGATTTRGACTGAAATTGATACACCTTTACATCACTTTTTATAACTTTTTTTAAATCACCTTTATATCAATATTATGCACTTTGTATTGTGCAATTCAAAATGTTAACATGAGAGTGCAAAGCCACTACTCTACAAAGGAGCAATCTACAACACTCATCTACAAAGGATGAGAGTTCCAGCTATCCACAAGGCAATCTGCCCTCTCAGCTTGTGATCTCAGGCAGAGACTACCTAGATATCTTTTCAGTCCTAAAACTTAAGTATTCAGACTGCCTGCATGAACCAGGCACTGAAATATCCAACTGTGAGATCAAGACAGCGTGTTTTAAATTAGGGTTTGTCTTTGTAATTAGGCACTGTAAAGGCTACCTCCTCTTCTGGAGGAATACTTGTTAATTATTTTGCTGCCTGCCTTCTGCTGCCATTTCTTGTCCTGAAGGACAAATTGTCCTTTACCTCTTTCTCCTACTGCTGCTCAGAATTCAGAGTCTACTGACTCCTCCTCCTTTGGAAAAGAGGACCAGTGCCTAGTGCTCCTCTCCCCGGATCCCAACATTCAGTTAGAAACATGCCCCTTGATATTTTTAAGCCCAAAACAGTGCTACAGATTGAGTAACCACTAACATTTGATTAATTAAGGTTGCAAAAAGTAGAAGTATATTCTGAAACAAAATTAATGGAAAGCTTTCTACATTTTCTCAGGACACCAGCTTTAATTAATTTTACTGGAGAAGATTCTCATTAGATTCTACCCATAGAGTCAAAAACTAATTTCTCAAGAGAAGATGAGGGTTTGCATATTTAACTCCTGAATTTGCAGTAACACACACACTTGACCTTGAGCTTGATGATAAATGAAAGAGAAGCACTGCTATGCATTTTGCTACTAACACATACATATATTCTCTCTAAGAAAGTCTTATACATCTTATCTGCAAGCTGGGTAGTGTACTACAAGAGACAGAATGATGATCTCCATTGAACTGGCCAACCTTAGAAATACACAAGGCAAACAGGCATTGAACTAAGATACTGTTTTAAGTAGTGTCAAATATTGTTTATGATGATTTGAGTAGTGAGGAAAAAAAAATTCCATCTGTTAGCAGCATCCAGAAAAAGCTACATAAGAGGCATTTCTGCAGTGAGGATTCCTCATTTGTACACTGCAGTTTTGAAGTTTTAAAGCGCATGCGCACACGCGTGTGTGTGTGCATGCATGTATATATGCATAGATGTAAAAATAAATTTGTTTAAAAAGCTAGAAAATAGGCAATAGGTGGATAATATGAAGCAGTCATTCAGACCTACAGTCCAGGGCATGGAGCTGACTTTCATCTCAGTTCTTTGAGAGAAAAAAAAGAGCAAGGAGAGGGGTAAAAAAGGAGAAGAATAAGGTGGGACAGCTAAAGGCTGAAAACAAAGGATCCTACAAAGGTGCTTCTCATAAAGAGTTCTGGTCACAGCTCTAAAAAACAAACAACAACAAAACAAAACAACACACATCTCAATTTTTGAGKTTTTTTTTTTTTAAGCTGCTTCTGAGAGACTCTTTGAAAGATCTTACTCATCATAATTGCTGGTGCTTGTCTCTTTTCATCTTGTCTCTCATGGCATTTTCAATAATTAATTTCAAACAGCCAGTCAGGATCCTCTACCTGCAACTTATACAAGAGGTTGCTCTCTTCATGCTACTAGACACCATGCATACAGCACAGCTGGCAGTCTTCTGGTTTCACAGCAGTTAAGTCCTTATTTTATTTATCACAAGAGAAGCAGGGAAGATGGCGTGACATTAAGCCCCCCCTCTTGAGCTTTAAGCAACATGCTGATGTCTGAAAGGATCTTACCCTATTGTAGATGGAATAAGGAGCTGCAGTGGAGAACAGCCTGTACCAAAGTTCAAAATGCAAACAGAGAAATGAAACAAAAGTTCATATTGTCTAATATAGACAGAATAGAAAGAACCAAGACACACAACGTAATCACAAGGGATTCATGAGGTGTAAAACATTTAGATGAGGCAAGGAAAGTGATGAGTCATACAGGAAAAAAAAAGTGCAGCTTCAATGTTTCAACAGTTTCATAGTTTTCTGACCAAGAAAGTCATATTTTTGATGTATTTAATACGTGAGTTTACAATGAATATGAAGACAAATAGGTTCACGAAGGCCAAATTTCAACAACATTTCTACAAGGAACCAAAGAAGTTTGCTTATTCTATTGCCTAAGTACCCTTTAACTAGAAAGAAGTCTTGAACATCACAGGAAAAACAGAAAAAAGTGGTTTCAAAATGGATTTTCAGAAGCTTTGTCAGGACCCCAATAACCTACAGTCCTTCTCCCTAGCTTTTTTAAAAGCTTAATGCCTCTGTGAAATTACTGACAGAAGGCTGCAAAGACTTTTCACTGCCTTTGCAAGGTAGCAGCCAAACACACTTGGAAAAATGTTGTCTGCATTACATATGAACAGACAAAGCAGCAATGATCACAGAGGCCTTTAAGATGGCCTGAGAGGTCTCTTAATCCTCTCTTTGGACTGTCTTTGAAACCATCTAACAATCAAATGCACTTTGTGAGCCTTAGGAAGAGGTATTTTAAGGCACTGTTGATATATTTGCTATACTTCAACAAAATCCTGAATACCAACACTTGTGAACAAGTAGACTTCACTTCGAAATCAAAGAAAAGCAAATTTTATTTTGAGAAAAATTGAATGGTTGCGTGTCAAGATAAATTATCACTAGGAAAACAAGTTTTTCCATCAGTAGAATAAATATGGAAAGCATACAAAATTTTGTAGCTCTCCAGCTATTCACAGCTCTTTAGAGTGCTAGCAAATTCTGTTTCTGCTGTAGAAACAGCTTTTCCCCGGGGGAGGGCAGGGAGGGGAGAGGAGGGTAAGGGTACACCCACCAGAATTGCAGAGCATTGCAGGGATTGAGCGAGAAGGGGAAAACAACCCATTAGTCAGTAGACATGTTTCGGTATTTTCAGAGCTGATACAGAGTCTTGCAACTACTCCATCTTTCAGAAATCTTTTCATAGTGGTCCCAGAAGCAGCTACTTAAATCCTGGGTCAGAACTGACCTAAACACTACAATGGACTTGTTGGGGAAGACATTCATCTCACATATATGACAGCTACAAAAGAGTTCCACTGAGTATGGCATAAGTGTGAACTCAACACGTCATACATTCTGCTGTAACCATCCACCACCGTGTTGCCCGGGATCTGGGACTAACATGCAAACCTGGCACACTATGTACAAGAGGTGTTGGAGCTGGCAGGTATGATAAGGTATTGTTTTAGTTTTTCCACTTTGTGAAGCGTAATATCAAGTTTTTTACCTTTATTCAAATGAGCAATCTCCTAAATATATAAAGCTAGCATGTCAGGCTCTCTGACAAGGTATCTTTTTTGTTAACCACCAATGATTGGCATTAACTATAGTACTGTCCTTTAATACTTCAACTGATAGCAATATTGCTCTTCCTACTATTTTACCTGGGATTAATATCAAATTGACACACCTTGGTGATTTGAAGTCATTCTATTTATCCTCTTGGAATAAAGGCATTACATTAGCTTTCTCCTGACTCTGAAATTTCTTCAGTATTTCAAGATAATTGTGACTGAAGAGGACAGAAGAATGGAAGAAGGAATGGTGGACCGTTTCATTTAAATTTGAGTGGCATGGCTGTGTTTTTGAGCAAGTTGTACCCAATGACATGGGACAAACAAATCCCATTCTTTTTGGTAGCTTGTCTATACAGACTTATAGAAAAAGACTAGCAAATTCACCACAGATGTCCCTCCCATTAGAAGAGCGGGAAAATGCCATAGAAGTTCCATAGAAATAAATGGACTTTCTCAAAGGCTTGTGGAAAAGAAGTCTCTTCTAGAGATAAAAATTCTCCTTCCTCACCTAATTTTTTTCCTGAGAAGCTTGGAGATAAAATTATTTCAGTTGATGAGATGAAGTATCTCATCAGAAAGGCACTTCAAATAGTTAAGATTATGAATGACAAGTTGGTAAACTACTTTTTTTTTTTTCTGAAATGGGTTACTCACAGCAAAGCCATTTTAGCTTCTTCAAAGCACCTGGCAGAACACTTCCATGTTGAGCCAAGCCTCACTTGTATAAGTATATATTTTTCCTTCAGCTCAGAGTAGATGAGCAAGCACCAAGCACATCCTCTTCCAAGCAGCAGCAGAAATGGAAATTAGTACCCAAAATGTATTTTCATCACAAGGCTAAGGCTAAGCCATACTGTCTGATAGATCCTGCTGCAGCTGCTACAGCAAAGAAAGAAGTGGGAAAATTGCTCATTGCAGGTGGTATAGTAGCTTCTGTCATTTTGAGACGAGGATGAGAAATGCCAACAACAGCCTGGGCAGGGGAGGAAAAAGAAAAAGTCCTCCCTGTCCCCCCCCCAAAACAAACCAACCAAACAAAAAAACTAGCAAAACACACCAATCAGTGAGACCAAAAAGAGATCCTGGTAATATTAAAAGTTGCATGCTCCATGACTACTTTGCAGATTTGTCCTGTTTACATGTCAGGATGAGACCTAGGCATGCCAAGTCCACCATCCTGTTTTCCATAGAAAGGACATCTAAATTCATAAGGTTGAAAGGTTCTGTGCACAGTCCAGGTAGATGTGTTACAGATAATCTAAGGGCACATGGTGAGGCACTCAGCTGTGCAGTTTAGAGCTTATTGCAGTCTTGTCTTATTCCCGGTGTTCAAAAACAACAGGATTTTCACCGGATGACACAAGGTCCTTTTAAGAGTAGCTGGTTATTGTCAGCTATAGTAGTGTGCAGCTTTTTGCAGATGAAATCAAGCAAATGATTATAAAAATTAGAATGTGTTTTCATTAAGATCTGTGAGAAGCTCTTGAAGCAGTCAGTGAATAGGGAAGGAGAGACACACAGAGAAAATGACCCATGTTCTGCCTTGGTTAGGTTCTGAACAATAAGCAGTGCTTGGAGAAGAAGGCCTGAACTAAACTTGTGAACAGTCAGTCCTTTCAGGTACGAACAAGCCAGCATTCAGAAAAGCCTTCCATGCAATCTATTTATAGAAGCACATCGAGACTGACTTCATCTATGTCTCATTCTCAGATGTCATCCATATCCCCTTAAATGGTCAACAATTCTGATTAAATATGTCTAAAACCACCTGGGGTGGGGGGAAGAAGGAAAGAGACCCTTTTCCATAGGCAGCTGACTATGGGGAAGTGCATAACAGCCATTTCATTCAGTGATCTCTCTTTACTCTATCCTTAACAGGCTTCTTTTCTATCTCTGTTTATATGTATCACTTGTAAACTAAAGACCTCTAATTAATGCTTTCAATAGCTGAGAGAATTTGAAGAATCTTCTCTTCTGATTTCCATTTTGCATTTTAACTTCCACAATTAGTGCCTCTTTCTTTAGCTTGCTTTTAGCTTTCAAAGGCTGCTCCTGCATGGAATAAACCCTTATACTTTGCCATTTAGCCCTACTGGATCCTTTCATGGCTCCCTGAATACTTTTTCATTTAGTAATACATCAACAGGATTCAATATAAATAGCCTCCACGTCAACTGTAAGATTTTAAATGTAAATGAGTAAGCTAGATGGAAAGCAAAGTACAAACCTGAAGGAAAAATACAAGCCTTTGTTCCTCAATCTGAAAAAACTGTTTATGCCAAAACTAAGATAGAAGCACCTGACAGCCATCCAAATACACACAAATGTTGAAAAGAAGGAAGAGGAAAGGAAAGAGTTTCAGAGTAGAGATCACAGCTACCTTTACTTTTGGTTACTCAAAATTTGCTATTACTGACTTTTTTAAAAGAACCCAGAAACACCTCTCCTCTCACACTGATCTCATGTTCATCAGTGCTGCTGAGAAGCAGTTGTTTGTGGAGGAGGAGGAAAAAAAACAAAAACAAAAAGCAAACAACGCTGGACAAACAACTGACACACCAATAATCAATAAGCGTGTACAAATAAAACTAGACCTGCTCTCCCATTCTTCTGGTGACAGTTGATCTAGACACCTCTATTTATCCTATCCTTTCCAGCCTGTCTCCGTCTATGTCCTTACTTAGGCAAGAATCTCTTTAGAAGAGGGACAACCACTCAGTGAAAATAGGATAGAAGCCTAATATATTTTGGACACTCTTACAGAAATGTTAATTACTTTATAAAAAGTACTGCTGCATAGGTCAGGAATAAAYAACAGTTCCTAGCTTTTCTACCACCAACAAAACTGAGGCAGTAAAAATGACTTCTTTCCTCTTCACATCACACCTGAACACAAAATAAACACATGTAGAGAGTAGAACAATTGAAAAGCCTTGCAACTGTTAATTATGAAGGCCACGTGAATTATTTCAGTACATCAACCTTTCTTGAGAAAGCCTTCAGATGTGCCCAGAGACGAAGAGATGATTTAGAACACTTTGTTGTAATTACTGTTCTTTGAACAGAGCAGGAATACTTTAGAAAGGCGGTTAGGAATTTGCAATTTCTTCAACAGGGCAAAGGGCAGATATGATTAACTAAGTGTTTAAGAAAAATGTCACAGAAGGAATGGCAGTTGAAGGAGAAATCTCACAGGATGTACAGAAACCTTTCACTATTTTCATCAATTTGAACAGAGAAGAACCTGACAAATTAGATGAAAATCTGCCATGACTCAACAGCAACCATATGAAGTCAGGTAAACTGAAAGCCTTCTAGTAGGAGAGATTATTTTCTAAACAATATCCAAAATGCCTACTGAAAAATGGTCCCTAGCCCACACAAATTCCCAAATCATATTCTGGACTCATTTGGGAGAATATTAGTTGACACAAGCCAAAAATGTACCAAAATGCTTGGTAACAAGTTAAGAGTATATATGAAAGTGTTCTAGTGCCCAGCAACATTCACTGACACTGTTTAATTTAAAGCATAGATTGCAACTGTCACCCTGCTGACACCCATTTCTCCAGGGGGGACCAAAACCTGCTCCAAAACACCAAAAAACCCTGTCACTAAACTTCATACAGGGATAGAATTATGAAAGAAGACGCTGAAGAGAAGCCCTAAGAGGAGAGCATAACGAATCACTATTAAGCCCAGAGACACAGGCAATTGCAAGTTTCTGATCTCAGGAGGAGCTAAACAGAAGAGCCCACTTGACAAAAGCATGTCTAGAGACCACAACAAAGTGGTCAGATGCTACTCATGGCACAAAGACACAAAGAGCTCAGTAATAAGCTCAAATCACACAGAAACTTGGACACATTGGTGACACTTTCTTTTTTCCTCCCACTCCAGTGGGAAATTAATGCAACTTACCACCACAAGAAGATACGCAGTCATTTGAATGCTGTCTCCAGAGCAGTGCTAAAAATAGTTTTCTTCTTTCTAGAATTCTGTCTTATAGTTCACTTAAGAAGTCATATACATTTGTTTAAAGTATGCAGTCCATTAATCTCTAAATAGATGTATAAGAGAGAGTAGTTAAAACATTTATAAAATACTGTGCGACCAAGACAGTCTCAACTGTAAACTCAAAAAACTCATTTCTTGCCAAAACCTAGTAAAAATACATATTTATTTATTTATTTTAGGACTTGCAAGAGGAGTACCAGTGCTTGRCTCAGCTGGACCAAGAAGGTTAGAGGAGGAGGGCAGAAGAGAGGAAATGGTAATGAAGACTGGGCTTGGAGGATCTACTAAACTTACACAAAATGCATTCGCATAGGGTGTTTCCCCTCTAGAAATTCTGATTAAGAAGCAGAGAGCTACAGCCTGTAATGGATCAATGGCCTTCAAAAATTGCTTCTACAAGGCACGAAAGTGACAGAAAAGAGAATTTTCTGCTTGGATGGAAATAGCATGGTTCAGTGTGCTGCAGCAGTCTTTAGAAATCAGTATTTTTTCCTGGAGATTAGCATAAACTCCCTGATCTGCAGACCTATGGGCTATACAGCTGTGGAAAGACAATGTTTAAATAACACCTTTCATTCCCTACTTGAAAATATTGTCAAAGAAAATGGAAGTGCTGTAAAGTGTTTTGAGATCTTCCAATATGAAAGGTGAAATAATATGAAATAATACATTTTCCCAGTATCTGAGAAAAGGAAGATATCAGAAATGCTTCATCCCGATCTTTGGCCTCTACGGTAACTGTGTAAATGTGCAAAAGAGCATACAATTGAAAAGTATCCACCTCTGGAGTGACAATTGACCATTGCATCACACCATGCAAAGAATCTTCATGAAACTCCTTTCTTATGTACTAAAGAAATCATATTCCTCATTATTAGCTTTCTATATATTAGAAGCCTTTGTCTGTTTAGTGTCTTTTGCTACATCATTATGCAATGAATACTAAAGTTTAATGAGGAAATGATGCTGCATGCCTATAATTTCTTATATGATGTCTGTGTTGCTCTGGGTGCAGGGATATCATGTTCATTTTCTGTAAATACCCATTCAGACATTATTTGCCCTGGAAATGCTGGGAGGGGGGAAACAGGTGTGTACAACACTCTTGGTTGAGGCTACATACCTGGTCTTCACCATTTATCAGTGTTTTTAAATTTGTAAAATTCAAGAAAATATTGGCATTGCCCAGCCAGGCCCTGGTAGCACCACACTTAATATAGCCACAAAAATCGCACTCTGAAAGGACATGGAGGTGGTAGTGTTATTTTTGCACTTTATCACTCTGAGTCAATGACACTGGCATTACACAATTCTTTACTACCTGATATTATAGCTGCCATTCAGCAGATCAACACCTGAACTCCTCGCAGACTGCTGTACACATCAAAGAAGGATCTCAAGGCCTTTAGCTATTCAGGATAATCTAGGGCATCTCCCAATTCAGGATAAATATTCTGTTTGGAAAAGCTTTTGGTGCCTGTTTTTAAAAGAACTAAATGTAAATATTAGCACTCTGTATATAAACAAATATATGATAAAGTTAGCTTACTTCACTGACAAATAGTAATGGTGCCCTTAGGCTTTTAAGGCATGTTGTAATCAATTTTGATAAGCCATGTCTCTTTCTCAAGTCATACAGTTTCTATATTCATGCATACTCCATTCACATCTCTTATGCTTTGATTCCACGAGAGCTTACAAATAACAGTTACTTAAAATGCAGCAGTCTATTTTTAGGCTTGATGCTATTTTCCTTTTTTTTTTTCCTCTCCCCTTTGTTTTTGTTATGAAGTATTTCACATTACGCCTGCCTTTTAAATTCTGGTATTTTTCTCATGCTCCAATTCTTCTATGCATTAACAAATCCTATTTTCTCTCATTTTCTGCTTGCCATGTCTGAGCTCACAAACATTAGCCCAACTCAATAAGGCTGCCATCATCCCACTGTTTTAAAACACATGAGACAAAGGAAGGCTTTATGACTGAATCTCTCTTGCTCTATAAGGCTCCATGCTGCATTTTGTTCTGTCTTACATTTGTAAGATGCATGTTTTTGATACCATGCTATCAACTTTAATGCCTGCTAAGGCACCTGCTCCTTCCAGTCTCACTGCAGACATATTACTGTACTGATCTTACAATGAGCTTATTGCAGATGCAAGATGTCAGCCCAGTTGAAATATGCAATTGACAACTGAGAAGAATTTGCACAGTAAGAGATTATTAGGAAAGGAACTGAGTAGAAATAGAAATTATCATGCCACTAAGCAGAGTTCCTAAATTCTGACTGCTACACATCAAAAATAAATTAGTAGGAAAAAAGGTACGTAAAAAAAGCGTCAAAGACTCAGAGTTATGGAATAGAGCCTATATGATGAAAGAGTAAATTGACCAAGGAAGACTGTTCTTGAAGAAAAAAAGAATGTGATAAATCTATGAAATCATGACTAGTGAGAAGCTGAAAAGGAAATGATCATTCCAACCTTTCTCACAACAAGACGATCAAAAGGGTCCCCAATGAAATCATTAGACACAGATTTAAAGCAAAATTAAGAGACTTACTTTCTTACACTCCATATACACTGAATCATGTAACTGCCAAAGGCCACTGTGAAGGCTGAGAAAGTAGATAMGTGCAAAGAACAACTGAACACATTCAGCAAGGACATCTTGCCCATTGCTATAACATATAATGGTGCAAATGTCATATTAAGCTCTGGAAATTCCTAAATAATACTGAGCTCCAGAAGCTGGGAGACAGTATCAAAAGAAAGATTATTTTGTATCCAATTTTGGTGTCACTTCTCTAAGCATCCTCTATGGGAATTTTTGCCAGTGTTCTTACTCCTATAGCAGATTTCTATTCTTACAGGCTAGGTCTAAACTGATATGCCACATAGCTTTTCCAAATGGGAAGAGATTTATGTCCATCCCATACAGTATGAGCTGACATCCAGCTGTCAGTGTTCTACTGTTAACAACTGCTTTTTATTTACCTGCTACACTAAGCCCAACCAGTCTGTGCCATCTGCCAAGCATCACAGGGAAAAAAGAAAAGGTCTCCATATCTGCTGTATTCCATTAGCTTTCCAAAAAATGAAACTCACACTAATAGTTCCTAAGAGTTTTTGCTAAACTTAAAATAAGCTGTATCCTTTGTTCCTATTTTGTCATATATTTTCAGTGCATAACAATGTTTCCTTGGGATTCACTAGCAACATACTAATACCAAGGATGTAGTGTGCCTTCAGCAAGCACCCTGGGAATTTTGAGAGCGGCAGTGTGTTTTCCCTGATCACCCTCCTAAATTTATATCTCAGTAAAGTGAAGGTGGATAGGAACTGTCATGAATATCATGAGCTTTATTTGGTCCATCCGTGGGTAGATGATTTTAAAGCAGAAATGCATTTTTAATTTCTGCTTTGACCAGGTTAGACAAAAAAAATGGCATTCAAAAGAATTCGAGACATTTACAGACAGAAGTAATAGGCAAAACTCTGGAAATCCTTTGAAAGCAAACCTGCGAACCTGTCACTCATTAGATTGGACAAATAAAACATGGAATTGATGGAACACTTGTTTACATAAGTTTAGTTTAGTCAGTTTAGAACTGACTTTTCCATGGGGGTGGGGGGGAATGGAGACACTGCTGCTCAAAGCTCAAGTTCTGTGGCTATTCATTTCCCCTTGCTTTGAAGTGAGAAAATTCTCCTCTTGAGCCTTGGCCCAAAGGAGTTTGCATCACCGGAGATGAAGACTTATTAATGCAGAGAAGGGGTGTACTTATACTTTTTGCAGTCCTTTGGTTTGGTCAGCTATTGCAGACCCTCGTACAGGACTCACTGAAGGGTGTCTCGCTGAGGATCACAGCTTTGATTCTCCTATGAAGTTTGCCTCCCTCCTACCTATGAATGATCAACAGCTAGGTAGAGATGCTGAACAGAAACCATTTTTAAAGCTACTGCTGAAGTAATAATATCCTTTACCAATATGATCCACAGCATTTTAAGGGAGGTTTAACATGTACTATAAACAGCATCAAGGAAGGACCATTAATAAGCATCTGTGCTATTTTAAAACAACAGGTGGTGGGATCGTTTCACCAGTTATGTGCTTGCCATATGTTTAAATGGAAATTCTGTAGGAGGTACACAGGCAAATGATTGAATATTTAGAAAGTTATATTTATAGATATATATATTTATGTATATATATATAKAKAKAGAGAGAGAGAGAGAGAGAGAAAATAAAATGTATCTTGTGTAGCACATTTTATAGGCTAACTAACAGTTGCCAAAGTAACTTTGATATGGTTTTTAATCTTTTGGAATAACTGCTAGAACAAAGAGGTGGCACAAAAAAGCAGTCAAAATAAGAGAAATGAAGATCATATGTTAGAAYTGGACCTATTTGCCTATTGCTGCTGATGAACCACTGGGGCATTAGTGCAGAAATGGATGCACGACTGTGCAAAGACCAGCGCAACTGTGAAGTGGTCCTGAAAAAGGGCAGGTTATATTATCCATGAACGCTGTAAAGCCAAAGAAAAGTAACATAGTCAAATTTTAAAATCATTTTAATAAAAGTAAGAAAAATAAATTCTGGTATAGGGACATACACCCTGGGTGACATAAAACTTCTTCCTCTGCAGTTATTCCAAGCAGTTTGGATAAAACAAGGTTTATATTTGGTTTACCCAGTGAAGTGGGACAGGGATGCCCTGGAATCATTTTACCACCATAAAAATGCAGTCACCTCAGAAGAGCAGTGTATTTTCAGTATGTCACAGAGAAAAAAAAAACCACTATCATATTTTATTGATTCTACTGTAAGAACTAAGGGATGAAAAATGAAATTATTTGATCTGGCATTTGGTTGGAACATTTGTACTCATTCTCCTATCTGAGATTCCACTTTGTCTTACCTTTCCCAATACATTAATACAAAGACAGGGATATATATTGAAGCATACAGTTCTTATACAAAAAGATCTCTCTTTTATTATGTCATTTTGTAAGAGTATACAACAGGGAGACTTTCCCAAAACTAGTGTCTCGTTGCATCATAAAATTAATAAAATTAAGCTGATCGCTGCTTACTCTAAGAATGAAATATGTTGCTGTCATATACAGTCCTCTACAAGGGAAAGGCTTAAATCAACTTGCTTTTGCAAGGAACATACATGAAGACTGTATTAATTTCCTCATACTTCAGATATTAGATTCAGGCCCTCAGTATCCAAGTTGTGAAGTGTTGACTTATTTGACCAGGTCTATACGCAAAGACATTTAATGCCTGTCTTGTTCCCACCACTGATGTATTATCAATGGATAAAAGTCCTCCTCTTAGTTCTGCTCTCTTAGTTAATAATAGTTACCTTTGTAGTTGACTGACCACTCCCATTAAGATCTTCTATTGAAAATAATTAAAGATTCCAACAGGAAATGCACTCACACAGCAGGAGATGAAATTTAAGTTGATATGTGGCATTTAATTCTCAGATGAAAGTCTAGTCTCTCTTGTCTAGAAATATGAGCTCCTGCTTTCCAAAGGCATACCCTTTAATACATGTTTCTTCTGTGAAGAAAAGATGGTTCCACTCATGTTAAAATACTCCTGACTGTTTGCACATGCTAAAGTACATAGTCCTAAATCTACTGTATACATCCAGATACACTTTTTTTAATTCCTGACCACTCACACCTAGCTCAGGACTTTTTTTATATCCTAAACTCTCAGAGGAATTCATAATCTGGGGAAAACAATCCAGCTCAAAACCTTATAACAACATAACTGAAAAACTATATGCTCGCTCTGGAACATGGTTACTTCATGGTTACTTAGTTCAAATAGCACTTAAAGACATAAGCTTTAAACACTCTTATAGAAAAAGAGAATATATAGATAAACTGAATTGTTTCACTTCAGCYCTTGGAAAGAACCACAAGTGAAATCAAACCTCTGCAGCTTCAAGTGCAGTCAAGGTTATTGAGTTTTTTCAGTTTGGTCTCCTAAGAAAACAAGCTTTATGCAAACATGTCCATCTGTTCCCCCACTCATAAATTTGGTCAAATGAACCTGCTGTTTCAAAGGCTGACTGTGGCCCAGAAATCTCAAAGATAATTAAGCTCTTACAAATTTGCAGAACTAACCCAGATGAAGAGATCCAAAATAGCAGACCCTCTGTGGAAAAAGCAGCTAGATCTCAGCTGCTACCCAGTCTGTCTGGCATCAGCCAGCTRGTCAACTAGGCTGTTCCTCCAGTCAGCAAGGCTGTTGCCCCAGATTAACCACAACAAAGATTTTTTTTTCCTTGCTCGGCAGAGATATGGAAGTTACTGTAACAGAAAGAGAAAGAGCAGTTCTGGAAGAGAAGTTTATAAAAAGTGGATTTTTATCAGTTACACTGCTCAAAACTAAATTCAAGCTGATAATTATATATATATTTTTCTGTGGACACACATGTATGTGCACTTCTGCATTTTACATGATTATACCACCTGTATTTGAAGTACACGAAAGATACAAACAAAAGGAATTCAAGTTTTTTGGTACTAAACCAATCAGATGTACATTCACATCTGTGATAATGTATGGCTCTTGATCAGCTATTCTTTCAATCCTGCCACCACCACTGTTTAAAAAAAAAGTTAAACATTCTTTTAAAATATTATTTAGGTTTTCTAGGAAGCACAAACAGCTATATTTACTGTACTAATGTTATGTCAATGTTAATGAGTACTCATACTACTCTACATTTACAAAAATAAAATGAGAGAATATTTCATTATGCTCTCTTCAGTAAAGAAACAGATTCTAATTTACAGAATGGATGGACTAGTATGAAAAGTGTCTGAGCTCAGCTACACGKTTTTTTTCCAGCCAGGGGCAATTAGAGAAGAAAACAACAAATGACTACAACATTGCAACAACTAAGACAGCCAGCCATGCTCTTTACTAGCCCCCAAAAGGGCGAAGGAAAAAAAAACAACAACAACAACCCCCCTCCCCAAAGCCTAGCAGATATGTCACAACTCAGACTCCTAAGTGTTTTACAAGAACAAAGCAAGTGTTTGTAAAAAGAAAGATGTAGTTTTGATAGAAAGAGAGACTACTTTTTCTGGCTTGAAACGCATACTAGGACATGCCACAGAGCACTTAGAAGGGACAAACATATATGGGTTCATACTTAACTTGCTTATTCAGAAGAAAGACTCATCTGTTGAACTGACTTCTGACATTGCAATTCACCAGTCACTTTGTTTCAGCTTTGTGAAGCCTCAATGGTCTTTTATATGCATTTCTTGTTGTATCACTTACCCCCTGCTTAGCCAGCAATAGTACGGAGGCAAAGGCATGCATTTAAACATCTTCCCAGAAATAATGACAGCAGTCCAAGCAACCTCCTGTTACCTCCATAAGCACTACTTTTATCACTCTAGCATCATGGCCAGTGGTCAGTCAACCTTCAACCACTTGCAACCAAAACTAGGATCCCACAACTGTGCTAGCCACTCTCTAAAGACACAGGATAATAGGATCCACCCAAATTTGAACATCTAAGTAAATAAGACACAGAGTAAACTTTCAGCTTCTATTATTCTGCTTCCTTTCTTCATTACTAACAGATTAATACTCTATCCTTTTCTTCCCAGAGATGCTATTACTGTTCTCTCTTCCAAACCAAACTACATAAAGCAGTTAACCATTAGTACATATAGATAACACTCATTCTAATGATTGCCTGTGCATGCCAATGCTAGCCTCTTGTATTGACATGCCTCGACTGGAACATATTGCTTTTGAGCAGAACAAAGCGAGGGCGGGGGTGGTGGTGGAAGAATTAGGAATTTTTTTTCTCCCTTTGCTCGATTCTGAAAGACTACTCACATAACGGGAAGCCCGGCATATGTACCACAGACAAGGTGCCGTATCAATGGCCAAGCTGCAATGCTGCGCACACTCTTGTTTTTTTCACTTCCGAAGCCAGTACGATGGAGCAGCAACTCACTAATTCTTCCATTTAACAAATGCAGGCATTTTGATTCTGCTGCTATTCTGTGTCCCAAGCATTACCATACAAGATAGAAAGGGAAGAAGAACACAACTAGAAGCTTCCAAAGAACCAACAGACTCCATTTTGGCGTGAGGTCTGGCTCTCCAACTTCTTCGGTGCTCCCTCCAGCTTCCTCCGAAGCGGCTTCCAAACCCAGGAAGGCGGATGAGAAGGCGAGAACCTCTGACACCCGGCGCTGCTCCCCCGAAACCCTGCTGCCCGCCGATGCCTCCCCGCCACTTGGGAAGCGCACAGCAGCCGCCGGCAGGAGCGCGCCGGCGCCGGGCGCGCGCTCCGCACCTGTCGCGGCGCCCCGCGGCCCGGCCCGCGCTACGCTGCGCACCGATCCCCCCTCCGCGCCGGCGGATCCCTCCTGACAGGGGCAAAGACAGCGGCCCCGGAACCACTGCGCACCCTGCCAACAGAGCACAAAGCACAACGCAATAAAACGGTGTTTCGGAGCGGACGGGCTCCTCGCTTTTGGAGGGGAGCCGCCGCCCCCCCCCCCCCCCGAGCACAGCGCCAGCGGCGCCGCTGTCCCGGCCGCCCGCCCGCGGCGGGGTCGCTCGCCGGCCGCCCCCGCGCAGCCGCCTGCTCACCTTTCCAGCGACCGGCTCAGCACATCTTCCACCCTCCCTCCCGCAGCGGCTGCTTGTGGGGGCCCGCAGCCCTGGGCTCGGCGGGGCGGAGCGGAGCAGGACGGGGCGCCCGGCGCTGCCTGCTCGCCCCTCCCTTCCTCCCTCCTTCAGGCGGCGGCAGCTCCCGCTGTCACTTCACCCCCACATC
>NW_020450849.1:1892823-1912346 GCF_003343035.1 Apteryx rowi
GCCCCCCTGCCCAAGCCGGCCGTACCGGGCAAGCGGCGGGGAGCCGGGACGGGCAGGGCCCCGCAGCGCGGCGCGGCAAGGCCGGAGCCGAGGGAGAGCCGCCCCCGGGGACAGCGTGCGTGTGTGTAAATCCCCTGTGATCCCTCGTGCTTGTGTGTGGGCGCGAAACTCTCGCCCGCCCTCGGGATTCACAGGCGCTTCGCAGCCTGTGCCCCTAAAATGCAGCTGTTTCCGGGGTGGAGGGGAGCTGCTTTGCCAGCAGCTCTTGCTCGGTGCCAGGGAGCTAGAGCAGAGGAAAGGCCCTGCGTTCAAGGTCACCAGGACAAGCCTCTCCCTTCACAAGGGTGTCCTGACATTTTTAAGATCCACAAGTAGGCAGCATGTGTGTATTTGTTATTAATAGAGTGCTGTGCATTTGTTGGGCAACTGACAGGCTCGTAAAGAAGGCTGGGTTCCTGTCACAGTTTACAGTCCCAGGAACGGATTCCATATGCTGGACACGCACAGCTATGTCGCTGCATAAATAACAGCAGGCAGTCCAGTTCAGATACGCGTGTGGCCAGATCATCTTAGTCTGAGAGCTCTTCATATTTCACAAGCAATGCAGGTTGTGTCTGGTCAGGAAAAACCCTGATGGGAGAGCTCCCAGGAAAACACAAACGCAGTAAGCACAGATGTTTGCGAGGCACTGTGCCTGTTCTACTGAATGGGTAGCCAAGCAATGCCCTGGAAAGCTTTTGGAAAACATTAGTTTGGAAACATTGTCATTTTCCGTGGTGGTTAAGTCTGAAACAAAAGTAGAGCTCTGAAAAGTTGCTTCAGCAGGTTGGCTGTAGTGGCAGAAGGAGGCAGAAAAGAGGAAAGGAACCTCATTAAGGTAAGGACCTTAATTTCTATCTCTCAGAAATATAAAAACTTAGAGCCTGAAATCCCTTTTGGAAATTCCATGCATTTATTTTTATAGTGATTACGATAAGGCTTTTAACTGTGCTAATATCTTTGATTTGATTGTCCATTACTGTGCAGTCCCACAGTTGCACTAGTTTTGGACTGCTCCTGTTTAATCCCTGCTTCAAAACTATTATTATATTGATTGTCTTTGCAGATCTGAATATGCAGAATTGGCTGCATTTCAACAGTGATACTTAATTTCTGTTTACAGTTTGTTAGGTTATGTGATTAAAGCTCATTTTCACAAACAGAAGGCCAGAGGCAAACTGGCAGGTAGGGGAGCCCCAATTTGGAGAACCGGACACCCTGCCTGACCCCTTGCAGAGCTGTCACAAGAGGGGCATCAGCCTCATGGGCCAGGGGTGACATTCAGCAAGAAGAGTCAATGGAAAGGCTCTCAGGAGCACCTTACTGTCTGAGAACGTCACTGCCTAGGGGACGAGACACATTATGGGATGCAGGGAAGAAGATTCTGGGATTGTACAAAACTTACGGGAAGTATAGGGGAGGAACCAAAGGTGGAGAAAGGGAGAGTTCAAAGTGGTTTGAGGAGGAACAAGTCTGGGAAAACAGAAGGATAAGGGAATAAGCAGGGCCAGTCCCGTGTAAACCGGTGGCTGGTCTGGGTGCTTGTCTGGCTGTGCCCTGCCCCTGATCGCTGCGGACTGTTCTGTCTTCTCATTAAACTCCATTTCTAACCATCACTGGGTGAGGAGACTATTCTGCGCACACCTGCATATATGGAGTCTAAGTGCCAGCAACTGGAGTCGGCCCATGAGTCATAGAGGCCTGTATGTCTGTGGTGCCAGCAACTGGAGAGACCAGAGTGTGCGAGGGTCTAAATGCCAGCAACCGGAATGGGGACCACAAGTCACAGGGACTGTGAGCATGTGGTGCCAGAAACTGGAGAGACCAGAGTGCATGCATATTCTGTGAGTATGTATGTCAGAGTGTGTTTGCTAGCAAATATCAAGCTGGATTAGCCGGCAAGTAGAATGTCAGTGACTTGGGAGCCAGGTATTGAAGCAGACATAAGTCTGGGCTGGATACAGGAGAGACCAGAGGGTCTTCCAGTTGGCTACTGGAGGGACTGAGAAGTCCAAGCCAGGTACTGGGGAGACCATGGGGTCTGGGGGTCATCTGAGAGAGCCATTTGCATGTGTCTGTGCATGAGGCAACTGGAGACTAGAGGATCCGAGGCTGGCTACTGGGAAGACTAAGTGTCTTGAGGCCAGTTACTGTAGAGATCCATACTGTGAGAGGAGCAATTTATAAGGAGGAACTCCAGACCTAACTACATAGGGAGTGACTTTAAACAAGATATGAGAAGTAGGCAGTGAACCAACAAGAGAAAAGAAAATTGTGGCTTAAAGACTAGAAATAGCAAGGGTGAATGGAGATTTGCCAACATTCAGATTGAATTAGATTGGGATAGAAATAAAASAAATAGTAAAAGGTTTGTCACTTGTATAAATGAAGAAATTGAGCTTTTTCTCAGTGAGGATGGGGTGAAAAATCTAGGCTTTGTCCCTCATATCCATGTATATATGAGCTGTGAACTTCAACAGTAAAGTGGAGTAGCAGATCACTTCATACATTGCCTCTAGATTTGACTTCAGTGTTTACATAACTCAGGAGGTTTGACCTCCTCCGTATTTCTCCTGAGCTCTCACTACACATTCAGAAACAGCGTAAGGATGTCCCATGGACCTACTTTTCATCTCAGTTTTGCCTAGGCATTTAACACATCAAAAATGCATGCAGTAGTAAAAATAGCAGTATCTCATAGCTTATTGCAGCTTTCTGAAGCCTTCCTGTTAGAAAATACTTCATCACATTTTTGCCCCGATTTAAACTACTCTTCTGCAAGTATATAAGAATGTCTTACAAATGTTAGGATGCTCAGCAAGTTCCTAACAAAGAGAAGTCTCCTAGAGCTGGCTCAGAACAGGAGGGTTGGTAGAAGTGCATCTGATTTACAAGACCTCTCACTAATGAATTGTATATCTGAGCAAGGGAATCTATCTTATTCTAATGTTATATGGCAAACAAGGCAAGATGAACGTACCACTGCATACAGACTTCTTCACAATTTATATTTCTGAAACTAGGAAAGTTCATTGCATTGAGTATAAACAAGAATTGTCATCCCCCATCCATTTTTTTTCTTTCTGTCTAAATATCCTTCTACCTCCTACTAACCTGCCTATGTGGCCTTTACCTGTGTTAGGTTTTCTTACTGTGTTCCAAAATTCGAATGCCTTTGGAGTCTCTGCAGTGCGAGCCAATGTGCTTTCTCCTGGAGAACAACAATAGATAATTCTGTTATAACCAGTTTATTTATCATACTTTGCCATAAGCTTATTTCTTTTCCTTTTAATATTAAACTAAATAATAATGTACATTTTAATAACAGGGATTTACTGGATTTCTTCTAATTGCATTAAAATGAAGACAATGAATAAACAGTTCTTATGAAATTTTACTAGTTTTTATGACAGCTCTGGGCAAAAATTTTATATAAGCATTCAAACAGACATGACAAAAAAAAAAACAAAAAAACACACTCCCAAGTGTCACCAGCAAGGTAACATAGAATATTGAACATTATTTTACAATTCCTAAGGAGAATGTAATAAATGCAGACCATACTGGCTAGCAAAACGGTCTTAGTGATGTTGTTGAAAGGCAATATAAGAACGCAACATCTCATAACAATCCTTAATCATCCCTTTTAGTATATTAACATCAGTTTATGAAATTGAATTTGTCTTTGCTTTCTTAATCTTGTATCAGATTCCTCTATGACATGCTCAGGCACCTATCAGTCTTGAAAGTATTCAAATCCTGGCAGAATGGTAGAATAATTTAGGCTGAAAGGGACATTTGAAGGTCATCTTTTCTATTCAAAGCAGGGCCAACTTTGAAGTTAGATCAAYGTGCTGGAGATTAAACTACAAAAAGTGGCCTTTGCAGTCTGATGAAAAAATAATAATACAAATGAAAAATTTTATTTATTTCCAAACTGTGGTTACTTGTTCAGTGAGACAGAAGGATTAGACTGAAGAGATGTACTCAAGTGCATTCTCTCTCCTCCATAATCTTGGTCTTCTTCTTACAATGGGCCATATAGACAACATGAAAATAGAAAGTGTTTAGGTGGATGGTGTCTTTATTAATCCCTGTGACACATTTTAGATGAAATATTTTCTGGTTCTGCAGAGAAAACTATGAACAAATGAAAATTTGCTATAGGCAATTAATACTAAGAAACAGTACCTAAAATTTTGATGTTATTTTAAAGATATTTTTTAAAAGCAGGTCAGGCTTAGCTTGCTCTCTCCATGGCCACTCTATGTTTAAATGAAGTTCTTTCATTACCATTAGAAGTTCAGCAATACCTGAATAGACCTTTTTTATAAGTAAAACAATCATCAGTAAAATATATTTAAAAATAGTGATATAAATGCAATGATTTCCAAACCATCTAGGAAGAAATACTGGACAGTACACGGACTGAAAATCTTCAGTTAGCACTGTTCTTGCTTAGAATCAAAATAAAATTTTCTGTGAAATGAATAATGTAATGAATAGCAGAATGTATATATTTAAGTAAACTGATTACTTGATAATGCTATCAAATAATAACTATCAAAACAGTGTGAAAAAAGTCATACTGCATTCAGTATAGCATTTTATAATCTTCTGAAATGGGAATTTTAAAGTAATTTCATCTATTTGTAAACAGTTCAGAAATACCAAACTCTGGATGCAGACAGCCTCTGCCAATGTTTCTAAGTATCCACCTCTTAATGCTGGTTAGATATTTACTTAGATTGGGATAGTCAAATTTTCAGGGCAGGAACCGTCAACCTTTCGGTTTGTACGACATTGGTAAGCACTTGAAAAATGCACTGTTGAGAATTTATGGCACTTGGGTCTCTGATATGGTTTTGCCTTTTCTGCACAAGACTGAGTTCTCCCCTAAGTCACAATTTGTTTCAGCTGAAGGTAATGAAGGTTGTGCATGAACAAGAGTGGAGCCTGGCCCTTAGCCTCCTGACGTCAGTAGGAACAGATGTGTTCTCCTTTTTTTCCCCTTGGGGCTTCGAACATTTTCTTGGTACAAAAGAGTCTGATTTTCTTAACGCTTTAATGGCTATATTGCTTGGGTTTTCTCTTTTTCCACCATCAGTTTCATTGCTTGCTTATACATTTTCTATACTTTATAGGAATCACAGTCCCACTGTAACATTTTCTTTGCTTAAAAATACATTATTAACGTTGTATTATAAAGCATCCTTCCAAGTGGGAAAATAGCTTGTGATAATATAATACTGTTATTATGTATATACTATAGGGAGACAAATTCAGGTTGCACTAGCAATCTCAATTCTGGCATTAGCCATAATGTTTTCTGAGTGCTTGACTTGTCAACCTTAGTCTTTTCATATTCTTAGATATAGTATGTGTGATCTGTTCTTTTTAAACAAAAAAAATAGATTCTATCATTTGACAATTCTGATATCTACATAGGTCTTCAGTATGTTTACCTATTAGAATGGATATTAAAGTGAGATAAAGTGTTTTGCCTCTGGATTTCACAACAGCGGAAAGGTAAAATTGGAGAATCTTGACGTATGTTATCCATGTGCCCTTCTCGCCCCATCTCATCATCATCCTGCATCTTCAACCCAGGTCCCATCTTCAGATTTCTTACATCAGTCCCCACAGATGTTAACACTAGGAATCCTTATCTCAATCTCCTAGCCTAGTAATCACTCCTTTCTTTTTGCAGTGTCCTTTCCCAGACCCCCCATCCACTGCCCACCCCTCCAGTATGCCCCATTTTGCTCTTCATTCTGGTTTCTTTTTCTCCTCTATATCCTGCTGCTTCCAGTTTTTTCCTGAATCTCATTTTGCCTTCCTTCCCCTTCATCTCTTTCATAACTTAATTTGTTCTTCATTCCTTCTGCCAATATTAAGCATAGCTCCTCACCAGATTGTGGAATTTTCTTCTTCCTAATAATTTATGGMAAAACAAAGAAATTAGAGTCTCTGTTGTCCAGTCTCACTTCCTCTTCACCTCTTCCCAACTGTCAAGTGTCATTTTGGTGTACCACCATGTCCCTTCATCTCTTTCTGAAAAGCCTGAGCCAGTGTAGTCTTTCTCTTCCCAGAGGACTTTCCTGGCTCATGTCTCCTTTCCATTTGAACTCTGCATCTTCCTCTCCATGCAGAACCAGATGGGGTGGATGACTGTCACTGAGGGAACAAAAGAGGTGAAAGCTTTGGKTTCCCAGAACAGATACCCAGACCAGCAGTTAATGAACCGCCCTATTGACAGTGGTGCATGCTCTGTGAGAATGGGATCTTGGGGGTGGTTGCTGGTAAAACTCACCAGTTCTCCCTGAGCATGTGTAGAATTCAGATTTTTAAAGACTTGAACATGATTGAATTTGAGTGGCTTGTTGAGTTCCTCATCTAAAGCTTGTGGACTAGAGAAAGATTGTCATATTTCTTTTTATCCTGGCTGGAGTTACTCTGACTTTATTTTTGGAAAAAAAGAATTTTCTTACTGAAGTTAAAGTACAATTTGAAGCTGGCATCCAACACTGAAATTTGTAGGTCAAATGGTTAAAGTCAGTGAAGTTATAATCAAGAGTAAAAGAGGGTCTTCCAGTGCAAAGTGATGTGTAACTCTTATAATAGGTAGGCTACTCAGCACTTTTCAGGATATACTTGTGTGCAATTTCCACTGTTTCATTTTTAGTCTGATGCTGTTCTGTCTTATTCACTGACACTCTCAATCCTGCAGTGATATTTAGCATGTAATGTACAGCCTGTATTTCTTTGACAGTCATTGATACATGTTTAAAATTATTTAAAATTTTAATCCTGATTTTATTCCAGATTCCTTCCCTTTTACCTATCTGTCTTAGTGATGTGAGGAACCCATTTAAGACTAGAGTCAGTGAGTCCAGAAACTTATTGCTAAGTTTCCCTTAATTAATTAATTAATTAATTTAATTAAGGGTACTTACTCTGTACCCTTTAAGTACAGATTTGTCCAAATGAATGTCCTCTTCACTCTTCATTTTGCAAAGAAGCAGAGAACATACTGTAACATATATAAGATCTTTAATTTAAAAAAAGTAGAAAAAAAAGCTACCAAAATCTGAGTGCATCACAGGGAAGAGAGCAGCAAAGACTATGAGGGCTGCCAAAACCCCCAGACCTGGTGCTTTTGCAGATACAGAGAATTCGATAGTGGAAATGTGCTCCAGTGATCCTGTGTACTTTAGGATATAATTCACTGCCTAAAACAGTTAAAGCCAGCCAACAAATAAGAGAAGCCCCTGTCATTCTGACCAGAGAAAATATATCTTACTATCTGCCKAAGCACAAATGGCATGACGTGAGCTGGGTGATTTCTCAGTAACATGCCAGCATCTCTAAAATTGTGTTTAAAGCAATTTCTAAAACTGAAGAATGTTTTGATTCTGTATTTTAGCTTTGTTTCCTCTTTCCCTTTCTGTATTTCTTTCTGTTCAGTATTCTTGGGCAACAACTTTCAATTAAGAATTCAAAAAAAAAAAAAAATCCAATCTTGGATGGTGGCTAATCTTAGTTTTCTAAATAACAGAAGCTTGTGGGTTGCTGGTAGTTTTTTAATTGTTGGTGAGTAGGTGGCAGCTAAACTTACGCAGTTTTTCTGATTTTCAAGGCATTTGCCTTGAATGTCAGTCATTTCTCAGTCATTTCTTTGGGTACCATGTACTGAAACCTTTGGCCTAGGTACCTGCTCCTGTCTTTGCCTGTGAAGGTATAATTCTTCTTGAGTTTAGTGTAGTCAGAACAGTATTGGACTGTCAGAGTTTAACTTAGTTGATGGTCATCCTTAGAAGTATTTTTGCATTGGTTAAAACGTTTGCCTGTTTCCTGAGGAACATTTTAATAGTTGTACAGATGTGTATATTTCAGGATTTCTTTTTTTTAACCAAAAAAAGAAGCAATTTAATTGCTGATAGATATTGTACTCAGAGCTGATCAATGTTTTTGATTAAGGCAGTTGGTGTTTTGAAGCTTTCTGCTTGCAAATATTCCTTTCTCAAAACCAAGTTCTTTAGTGATTCTGTATCAATGCCAATGAATCTTTTCCTCCAAAACACAGTTTCATAAAATGTAATTGATCACTTTGTTTTCTTTTATTTTTATTGTTCCATTTTTCTGAATGTGCATTGAAAAATTCTGTTCCTTGTGTTTGTCCACTAGCAAACTCAATCCCTCTGCCAGAACCCAACTTTCAAGTCCATCTTCTGTTGTTATTGAGGATTTCTTTGAGTCTGTTTATGTTCCTAGAGCAAACTGTGTCATTCATGAAACAGATAGAAGAAACAATAACCTTTTGGAGATGACTCTCTCAACCATAGGTTAATTAGCTATTTGTTTTGCAGGACAGTAAGAAAAAAGGAGTTATACAACTTCTACAGAATCCTCCTGCAGACATTTTTTTCTGATCAAAAATGGGAGGATTACCAGAAAAGAATTTGTAAGGCATGTATTTGCTATTTGAAATGAGCTCAGATGTTACTGGGATGCTAGCAGGATAACTTGTACAATAGGTCAAACATTGATATTTATGATGTGTGGAAATTCATTGTTCTTATRTAGAAATGGACACTCAGGCAGATAAAAGTATATATAAAGGAGTTTTCAATATCCACTGAGGCTATTATCTTCCGAAGGTGGTATCTAATTACTAGACAGTGGAGCAGCAGAGCATGCTCTGTTTCTGAAGAGCCTTTGGACAGCATATGCTAAGTATCTCAAGGCAATAAAAGATTAATTAAATCGATGGGTAATTGGATAGCACAGACCTGTAACCTGCCATTTGTAATCCAAATGTATCTTGACTCTAGTTTTGCCAACTCAGACCTCTGGAGCTGATTCCCAAAATTACAGTTTTATTCCCTTTAACTTCATAACTAACTGCAGTTTTCACCATCTTTTGAACAGAATATAATCAGTATATATAATCCAAACTACCTTACTTTTGAGATTGGCATTTTACTAGAAATGACAATAAAAAGTGTAATTTGAATTGCCATAGCACAAAAAAGCTTTGATCTTGGATCAGGATCTGATTAGGCTAGGCATGGTACAAAAACACCCACAAAACAAGATCTTTCCCTGTGTGGTTTACATTCAAAGGATCAGACTCTGGGTAGTAGAATACGATCAGGGATTTCAATATTGGTCAGCCTGACAGACAAGAACCATAACACAGGAGCAGCCTAAGTACCCATTTTGCTAAAACTGTATAAAAAGAAGCACTGAGTATGGATGATAATGAGGTAATCACTGCGGGACTTGTAAAAATGTCTCATCTTAGGCCTAGGAGCTTGGCAGGTGAAAACACAGAGGTGCTGGTACTGAAAATGTAACAAATGGCCTGCATTATGAGCCAAGCAGGAGTGAGAATAGACCTTATGGTGTTGATTAAGAAATGGTACTTGATGAAGTTCATTCTAAAAGTGGGTAAAGCAGGTTTATGTAAAGAAAGAAGTTACAGGAGTACCCAGAAATGAATAATGCAGTCAAAGTGACAAGATAGAAAACTCATTGTTGTAACAATGTTCTGACTTTGTACAAGTAGGGTGTTAGGGTGTTTGGCAAAGCAAAAAAAGATATTATGGTAATTCATAAGAACTTAAATAAGATTTTTGGCTGCATGGCTAAATAGGAGCCATGTTTTAGAAATGTGAAGACAGAATCTGCAAGACTGAGAAACAGGTGATTCTTATTGGTGTTAGAGAATGAGAAGATAATGATGTGGTCCACACTGATTATGAGAAGGAGTTTCTAGAATAGTGATAGGTTAAGTGCTCTGATTTGTCTTTCTTAGTTCAGAGACACATTTGAGATGGAGATGTAACAGAGATTGCAGCTCCTGGTGGTGGAGTTTGGTGATCTGAAATAGATCTGGTAAGCAGATGGCACAGAGACATGGATGAACTAAGAGACAGAAGAATAGAAGGAGAGTAAGCTAGGAAGCTGAAGAGAGGAGTTAAGAAAGATACTTTAAAGGACACACTAAAGGAAGTAGAAAAAGACCAAGAGTGCTGATCCATCAAAATGGAGAAAGGACAAGACTGCATAGTTAACAGGTTAAAAGTCAGTGAGGAGGGGAGAGTAGTGGTTTTGAGGTTTTGGTAGAGTGCATATGGTGGGGGCATAAAGCAAAAGCATGCTCTTTCCTAGTTTTTTTCTTTACAACTTCCCTTCCTGTGGCTTCTGAAAACAGTTACTGCATACAACTATACTGTTTATTTTTTATCTTGCTCTAGAATCTGAGTTTTGAGGGATTTAGCAGATATATTGCTACCATATTGCAGGGTTTTTTAGCTGACAGTTATCCTTACCTGGACAATAAAATCTTAATTTTGACAGGTATTTATGTTATTTCAAATGKTTCTAAGAGATGTCCTCTTCTCCATCCAATTACTGTAGGAAACATTCTCTAAATTGAAAGTACACCCCAAATTTTTACAACATTTGTTATGAAACATCAAAGAAATTTATTGAAAACTGGCAGATAAATTTAAAGACAGTCCTTTTACAAATAACAATAGCAACATTCCTGCACATTTTTAAATGTTTAATGCTAGTTAGCAGTGAACATTTTGCTCAGTTAATGTCCTTTAGTTAATTTTGCAACTACAAAAGTCTTCACTGATGTCCTGTGAATATATTTAATCAGCATAATTGATAAATTGCTACTTGATTATTGTGCTGTGTCAGTAAGCACTGGCTTTTAATTAGAGTAAAAAGTACTGGCACTGGAAAAAAAACAACCTTTGGGAACTTTGGTGAACAGACCTGTGAGATTTGGGCACTTGTCTTGGGATGAGACTGGGAAAGTACCTTAGCCACTGCTGCCTCCTTCTGCTTTTTGAGGAGTTAAACTCCTTCCAACATGCCCTTTCTGGAGCCATGGCCTTTGCGTTGCTAGCTGCACACTAACTTTCCTTCAACAGGACGGGTACAGAGTGCTGTCTTAATATGATGGTTTGAATGCCCTCCTGGGGTGTGGGATCACAACTCCATAGGATAAGAATGCGAGCAGCTTTGCAAAAGATTCGTTTCTTCATGGCACCACCTCTCATCTAACACTTCAGGCTTCTCTGAGAAGTTAGGATGGTACCCAGTGAATTTAGGTGTTTATAGGTTTAAATACCTGTAATTTTAAACTGTGTTAGAAAATAGATGGACTGAACCCTGGATGTAGGTAGATTGGTCAAAGTATCTAAATGCCTCTTATCTCTAAAAGAACTGCAATCACAGAGACACAGCTGTAACAAAGAAGGAAATCTTTTTAAAATGTAGGTAGTCATATTAAAATTGTGTTGCAGTGATTAAGAAATCATCTCCTTGTTCTTATGCACCATGTCTAAACAGAATTCATTCAAAGCATCGATTCAGCATCTGTGGAGAGCTCAAACTTCAAAACTCTTCAGCTTTCATGCTTGTAAAATATTCTCTGCATAAAAATGACTGGCTCATTAAGTTCGCTGGTTAGTTGTGCTTTAATCTTAAAAGAGAGAAAATCTGATAGAGCAAAATAGTTATGATTATTCCTGTAATCTTCACTGAGAGAGAACTCTGTTGGGCACACTTCTTTCAGATAGTGTTTAAAACTCAAAGTAGGCAATACCTATATTAAATCTATAGAACCAAAATTATAAATTTCATTTGCCAGCGTTCAATATAAAAAGCACATTTCCATGGTATGAGATAAAATATGCACCAGAAAGTACATCTAGACTGATACTATTTAGTAGTGTGAATGATTCATTTCTTGTGGCATGAAGAGTTCTCAAAAGAAGTCTGGACCCCACAATGTCGTGGAGGCTATACATATGCATAATGATAGGGCCAAGATTTGAATCACCTACGTTCTGTGTTAGCTACAACCTCAGTGTTTAAATTACGCTTAAGTCCCAGCCAGACTGACTTTTCAGATCCAGCTTACCTTCCCTGACTGTCCTGAGAATTCCTTGTATATCTAAAATTAGGCACTGGGAATATTCCTAAACAGCCTTCCCTGAGAATAGAGATGCTTGTCTTTTGCCTAAGCCCTACTCAGTCTGGAGTCTGTGTGTCTGCTTGCCTGAGTGGAAAGGGACTCTATTGTATAGCCTGGAGAACAGCTAACTGATGCTGACAGCGCTGGAGTCATTAAAAAGTGTGTCATGATACACAGCAGCTATACAAAGTGATTAGTATATGTATAGTGATATATATAAGCTCAGATATCTTACAGTCTGAATCATCAGTGCAGAGAAAGGGACAGAAGAAAGAGAGAAGGAATCTTTCATTTCTGCTTATTTTACAGATGGAGAACTGGAACACACTGAAGGCAATTAACCAAGGTCACACAAGAAATCTATGACAAAGCTGGAAATTGAACCAAGATTTTTGAGTGCCTTAACCACTCTATTTTCCATTAAGTGTGTGGGGTTTTTTTTCCACTCTAATGATTATCAGGAGAAGACTTTTTTTTTTTCTGCACCATAAATGCTATTTGTGTTACTGTTTAAATTTCAGTTTTTCAACAGCTRCTATTTTTGCAGCAATGAAAGACAATATTGTGGAGCTGGTCTTCATTTACAGATGGAGAGTAGTTATCAAAAAAATTGTTGAACGCTTGCTCCTTATGACATGTTAAGCTGTTCACGCAGCATTCTGAGAGAGAGGTGATAGCTTTGGGAGCTGGCTTTTATGATTTTTAAACAATCTCATTTCAACTTTTCTAACAAAATTCAAAAAAGAGGAGAATTATAAATCATTATCTTTTACTAAAAGCCTATATTTTGTGGCTTCTGTAATCACCTTTTCAAACAACACATCAAATCTCACTACTGGTGAGACTTCTTCTATATACAAGATCCCCTATTGTAACAGATAATTAAGTAGCAGAATAGATTTATATCGACTTTATTTTAAAGAAAATATAATCAAAGCTGAAGATATGGCATGTTCTTTCATTTTAATTACCTTATGTCATCCCATTATGTATGAAGAGTTTTAATTTTAGTTATTAAATCTTAAGAATTAAATAATTGTTTGATTTTATTCCATGTAATGAACTTCTGGTAAAACATGATATGATTGTTCTGTGTGAAGGCACAGCAGATCAGAAGGAAGGATATTGTATTACCCCTCCAAATGACTGTTTTTTCTATTCACGTTCATTCCTAAGAATAATTCAAAGAATATTTACAGCAAACGCAATGCTTCAACACTAGCATAGATATTTAGGCTGTCTCAGAAGCAGAGACAAGCCTGAATCAGTCTTTATTTTTGTAAAAAGTAACAGCCATTCAGATTGCTTCTGTGTTGTTAATAAGTGTTTAGCCACTAAAGGTTTGGGATCTGCTGAGAATTTCTGCTTCAGTCTGCCACTTCTAGGTAGGTGAGATGGATATAAATTTAAAGCTTTTGCTAAAGTTTTTGCAAAGGTTCACCAAAAACAAGATCATGACAGGGCAAAAATTCATCCATGACTTCCTGTCCCTGTCAAGCCTCTGCTGACTCTTCCCTATTCCAGTTCTAAACTGAATACAGCCTCCAGGAAGGAAACATTTGTGTAAGAGGGTTATGGTGGATGGATCTCTATTGATCCTGCATGTGAAATAGAGGCCTTGGAACCAGAATGCCTCAAACTAATTAAATGTGGGTGATCTTCCCCGTGAAGAGAAGATATTTATCAGAATGACAAACCTGCAAGTTAGTGGAGAGTTTTATGGTGTTCTCTTGTTCTTTTGACAGAGAATACCTTGAGCTGAGAAAATGAAAACCGAGCAAGTAAAAAGTACTGTTCATAGCTTTCATATTATGCAATATATTTGTGTGCATGTGTGTGTGAATAATTGGTAACCCTTATTTGTTTAGGACTCACTCCCTGACCATGTTATTTCTCCTGAGTGTCGAGGTTTGTCTCTTCTGTTTCTCTCTTTGTTTATTTACTGTTCAGAGAAAAAACCCTTAGGGCTTTTCCTCCTGACATTATTGGAAAGTATTTTGACGATGCCAGAAACAAGTAACTAAAGACTCAGAACAGTTATTTTTTTAGGTTGTTTTGCATTAATTTATGATGTGTCATGTCACATAAGCATAATTTTGGTGACTTGTGATATCTCACATGATGCTGATGTGAAGCAGTATGATATTAAAAAACGCCCACTTGTTCTAGGATAGGTAGCTGCTGTGTGCTGGTATTCAAATCTACATTATGTGAAAGAACATCATGGAAGAATTAGGGCAAATATTTAATTGGAAAGGTAAGTGAAAATCATCCAGTTGACCATTAAAATTTGGAAATACAGCTCGTGCACTTAATGACTCAAAGACTGAGTTTATCACTTACTCAGCATTCTTTGTCTCTAACAATGCCATGGAAAAACAATAGTATTCTGTTTTTTCCTCTTGAAATGAACTAGGCAGCTCTGTTTCTTTCCTCCCTTGTTTGATTTACAATATATGCATTGTCTGAACACTATGCATGAATATTTTTACAGTACATGTATTGTCTTTGTCTTGAACTCTGTACAACTAGTGCCTTACCATTCTGAAGGTTTTACTTACACCAGAATTTATATTTTATTGCTAGCCGTTGTTTACAGACTTCATCAAAAGGAACAAAACATTCATGAAAACCATACCTCTCTATCTGATAGTAACATGCATGATAAATTCTTATTCTGGTGAAAGATTTTTTTTTCTGGGACACCTAGTGAAGTAAGAAAAGCTGAATTAGCAGTCTGTTCCAAAAAATGTCCATCACACAGTGCAAAAGAGCAAAATGAACAACCAGTAACAGAGACAATTTTGGAGGTGTATCAGTGATATTTGGGCTGCATAGTCCCTCAAAAGGAAGTATCTTGGTTATACTCTGTTTCAACCTTTTCTGCTTAGCAGAGGTATGAACAGTGTAGGTTCTTGTGTAGGTCCCACTGGGCTTTCAAGAGAAAAAGTTCTCTCTCCTATATTTTAAAAGAGGGTTGCTGACAAAAAACAGCATTAACTGTGTTTCTTTGTTGTCATCTTAACTGAGACAACAGAAAGAAGCCAGGATTATGACCCATTCATACTATGATCACTGAAGTTTTTCTTCATCACTGAAGTGTCTTGTAGCTGCGAGGGTAGATATGAAGCAAGCCATCAGCCAGTCCTTATGTCATGGATCACTGCATTTCCGTTCTTTCTCTTACTGACAACGAAAGAGTAAAACCTCCTGACCAGCGCCTCTGAGTTTCTAGCAAGCTGGTCAACATTTGCAGCTTTACCTTTTTATCAGTCATAGAACAACAGAAGGTTTAAGACTATTGTTGGAGGCTTGTGATGAGTAAAACATGAGTAAAGGAGTGGAGAAAGGAGTACAGAAGAGTCACTGGGGTGTCTGTGATGAGTACAAAGCCTAAAACAATATTCCCTGTCTGTCGTCCAGTAAGCTTTTGTTATTTTCTTTTTCTTGTAAAATAAAATGAAATGAAAGGTTTTTACAAGTAGCTGCCTTATAGAACAATTTGTAAGGGGCTAAAGTGAGAGCAGCAGCAGGAGGCATGTTTTGAAGCTGCACAGGGTTTTTCCTGCTCACCATAGAACTAGCATATGAGAAGCTGTAAGGTCTGTTTCTAGCTTCCAAATCAGGATCTAAGAGTGCTTGCAAATTAACTCAAATAATTTTAACCAGGCTTAATTAAAAAATGATTCTGCATAATCAAGACAGAAGTGCTCTACTGCAGATCATTTCTCAGTTGTAAAAAAAACAGGAAAAATCTGCTCCTTACAAGCAGTGCAGTGAACTACCAACAAAAGACTTTCACTTGAGCCAGATGAAGATATGCATGCTCAGAACTGTGTATCGTAAGACTCTGAATATCATTCAGCTTTCAGGCAGTGAGTGAAGCAGAACTGTCAGATTCCTTGGCTCTAAATAGCTGCCAGCAATGTGCGATACCAGGATGGGACTCAGGCCCGAGGTAGAAGAACAGAGAACTTGATTTTGAAATATTCTTGAAATATGGCAAACCTGAAACAGGATGAACTGTTGTTTTCTCATTAAGGACAACAGAGAAAAGCAGAACAGTCAGAAAGTAAATTTATTTCTGAAGAACCTGTGTCCAAAGTACTCAGTAAATTGAAAGACATTGAAAGCAATATACAAAAAAATGAAACTTTTAAAAGTCAGTACAAAAGGAAGACAGAAAGAGGGTATAGAACTGACTTAATGATGCAGGAATGCTGGGGGATTTTTAAAAGATCAGGTTGTGACTTGTCCCAGATCCCAAAAACAAAGTACTAATTTTTGTAGGAGTAATTAAAATTTGCTAAGCACAGGAAATTTGTCAACCCACATGAAAAATTACTGAGGAAAGTTAAGTTCTTGGATAGCRTGAACATGAGAGAACACCAAAAAATTCAGAAAAGAGAATCCAAACAAAAGGGGAGGCAAAGCTCAAAGCTGAAATATATGACAAACTAGTACCTGATGACAAATCRCATTGATCAGCATAAGATCAGGCATAAAATGATAAGATGTCCATAAAATGATAGCTTAACTGCAAAGGATTCCATCAGCTGCAAGAGCCAGCAGAATATGTATATCATGAACAAAAGAGGATCTTCTAGGTCAGAAGAGATCTTGGGAGCAATAGCACCAGTCCAGCAAAAGGCAATTRGAAAAGTAGCCTAAAAACAAATTGTATTTAATTAATGGGCACAGGTCCATGTTGCTAGAAATAGCCCATTTCTCTTAGGGAGATAAAATATGTGTATTAAAAGAAAAAAGAAATAAGATACATTTTATAGCTTACTATGGTGAAATACACCTATTATTGTGGTGGAGTTATACCTATTATTGGAGCATGTAACTGAAATACGTGGATAGATAATAACCTGAATATCCAAAATATATGGAAAAATAATAAAGAGGAAGTTCTGTGGTGGGGAAGAAGTGCATAATTCCAACTTTTAGAATTAAAATATGGCAACCTCTTTTTGATCCCATTAACAGGACACACTCTTTAGAAGGCTAAATAAAAACAGGATAGAGATAGGCTAGCTGCTTAATAACACTTTCTGTTTTAGAAAATTTACTAAGTTATTTTAGGAAATATTATCAGCTTGCACAGTAAAATAACAAGATGTAAAGTACTACATACTTTACCACTATAATTAAGTAAAATTTCTAACAAAACCAAAGCATTAGCAGTTTTTCTATCACAAGCTTTTTCTGTGGTCTGGTAGGCATATCCTGAAATGCCTCTTATAAAACCACCTTCTTCTCTGACTAAGCCSTTAAAATGTTGTTTATCCTCAAGCTATTTGTTGATGTATGCATTTGTAAACTATACTCACTAGTTATGTATCTTACACTGTGTTTAATAATTCCTAGTCTGTTGATTAACTTTACAGTTAATTTTTTCTTTTCTTATTTACATTTATCATGTAAATATTTTAGAGAACACAGGCAAACTTCATTAGTACAGATACTTGATGCTAAGCGTTCTAAGTTGTTAGCTATAAACATGGTAAATATTAATGCACCATAGTATTACTYATTATGATATGAACGCTCTTATGGTAAAATATATCCTTATGTGCTAACTTCACTCTCACATTCATGGTCCATATACTTGTATGCCTGTAACAACAAGTAACAAACATTTAGCTAGACTCTCAAAACCTTAATTATTATTTGATAATGATTATTGCAAAAAGACTTAAGAGTAGGAAGAACAGTGTAGTTGACTCACTGTAAAAATGTTCTTGATACACAGTATAGCTGATGGAATCCACCTATCCCACAATTCATGCTCTCAGGAGGGTTTCCCTTTTTGTCATGCAGAAACTAATGGATAGATGTGATAGTCTGCCTTCTGTGGAATTCGAAGAGAGGATAAAAAAAAAGAAAGAGTATACTCCCTAATTAAAGTCAGGAACAAGATAAAGCCCTCCGTTTGTGTATAAACCCAAAAGCACTCAGCATAATTCAGCCTATATTGTCAGTTTAAGCCGTTTATAGGCAACTTTGCTGAAAAGTGCAAGCCTGGAGATCACAGCGCTGTTATAGGAAAGTACATGAAACTATATTTGCATAACTTTCTTAAAGATTGAAAAAAATAATATTCATAGCATTTCTGTGGTGGCCTTAGATGAACAGTAGTGCTGAAGTAGCTGTTAAAGGCCTATAAATATGCCAAAACTGGGGGAAAGTCAAGAGCTGATACTGATGGCACTGTGAGCAAACTTGGCCTCTTGGAGCAAAGTAGGTATTCATTGGTTTATATTGGCTGGAATGAGCAATGAACTTGTCCTTTATGATAAAAATTTGTTTTAAACAAACCTTATCCTCATCCCTGTTATATATAATCCAGTGAGCTAGTGGACATTGGTATTAAGGAAGAAAAAAATGTAAAATCAGAGTCTGATCTATATTTATTCTTGCTAAATTACAGAATAGCACTAATGAAGTGTCATTGCCAAATACTTAATTCACAGAATAMTGAAAATCAGTATCTGCAGTTAGAAATTGCTGTCAGAGCTACTGGGAACTTGCAAAAATCTCATGGAGACTTCCAGGGAAATGGAAAAAAAAACAAAGAACTACAAGGAAAATTAAAGAATGCATTTTATTTAAAGGAACTTTCTAAAAAACACATCATTTCCTTCAGCATATTAGCTATTTTTTCTCATGTCTGTTTTTCTTGCTTTCAAATAGGGAAGTCAACATATCTCAAATTACTGTGAAAAATGGTTCTCAGTTTTAATGCATTTCAATACTTAAAAAAAATCAAATTATTTAATTCTTTACCTCCAATTTTCTTGGCCTCTTCAGGGACTTACTTGGAGGAATCCCATGGGTTAGGGCCCTAGAAGGAAGGGGCATTCAAGAGAGCTGGTTAATACTCCAGGATCACTTCCTCCAGGCTCAAGATCAGAGCATCCCTATGAGTAAGAAGTCAAGCAAAGGAGGCAGGAGACCTGCATGGATGAGCAAGAAGTTCCTGGCAAAACTCAAACAGAAGAAGGAAGTATACAGAATGTGAAAAGGAGGACAGGCCACTTGGGAGGAATATAGGAACATTGTCAGAGTATGCAGGGATGTGATGAGGAAGGCTAAGGCCCATTTGGAATTAAATCTGGTGAGAGATGTCAAGGACAGCAAGAAGGGCTTCTTCAAATACATCAGTAGCAARAGGAAGACTAGGGAAAATGTGGGTCCACTGCTGAATGGGGTGGGTGCCCTGGTGATGAAGGATACAGAGAAGGCAGAGTTCCTGAATGCCTTCTTTGCTTCAGTCTTTACTGCTCAGGCCAGCCCTCAGGAATCCCAGACCCTGGAGGCAAGAGAGAAAGTCTGGAGAAAGGAAAACTTTCCCTTGGTTGAGGAGGTTTGGGTTAGAGATCATTTAAGCAAACCTGATACCCACAAATCCATGGGCCCTGATGGGATGCACCCATAAGGGCTGAAGGAGCTGGCAGATGTTATTGCTAGGCCACTC
>NW_020450849.1:1913261-1988510 GCF_003343035.1 Apteryx rowi
ACTGGAGCATCTCTCTTATGAGGAAAGGCTGAGAGAGCTGGGCCTGTTTAGCCTGGAGAAGAGAAGGCTGAGAGGAGATCTTATCAACATGTACAAGTATCTAAAGGGAGGGTGTCAAGAGGGTGGAGCCAGACTCTTTTCAGTGGTGCCCAGCGACAGGACACAAGGCAACGGGCACAAACTGAAACACAGACAGTTCCATCTGAACATGACAAAAAACTTCTTCACTGCGAGGGTGACAGAGCACTGGAGCAGGTTGCCCAGAGAGGTTGTGGAGTCTCCTTCTCTGGAGATAATCAAAACCCTCCTGAACGCGATCCTGTGCAACGTGCTCTAGGTGACCCTGCTTGAGCAGGGGGGTTGGACTAGATGATCTCCAGAGGTCCCTTCCAACCTCAAACATTCTGTGATTMTGTGATTCTGTGATTTACATGTATAATTGAAATTAATTTTGATGTTCAACCTTAACAGAATTAATATTTAGCAAGTTTCTGCAATCTGTACAAGACTATTTACAAGAAAAAGAACTATTTTGAACACTATATTTGGGGTAGGTATAGACACAGTAAATTCCTAAAATTTTAAGAGATGGAGAAAATCTAACTTATGGAAAAATAATTAATTTCCTAATTTGCTCACTCTACTGAGTCTCTCAGTTAAAAATATTCCTCATGCAAACAATGTATAGTAAGCCCTCTGTCAGATTCCAGCCCTGTGATAATCCTAATGATTTTCTGAGAAGTAAAATAAATATAGAATATTTTTTAGACAAAATGGTTAAATTGGGTTAGGTTTTTTTTTTTTCCTGACACCTGAATGTCAAGTCAAGCATTTGAGACTAATATATGTCGCTGTAATAAATGTCTTTCCCCTTAGGTGAACTAAATTTGTGAGAAAAGAATTGGTCATCAAAGTTCTCTTGTTACTTCACTGTCAATTAATGCGTTACATCATAAAAGGAATAGGAATAGTTCTCAGTCATGGAAAGTTTATTTCACTCCATCGTCTTTAGAGAGACCAAAAATTGCCTCCTGACAATTTCTTCTCATTGTACAAATGTAATATTGGAAGGTCACAAAATATTTTAAGTTCTGTTCAGCTGTGGGGAACTTCTGTTCAGATACAGGGACATACACAGCATTTCTAGGTATTCAAGGCTGACAAAATGAGGTAGCTCCCATTATCCTGAAATTTTGGAAGATGAGAAAGGTTTTTGAAAGGTATTATTACATCATTGACAAGATCAATATATGACTCACTCGTAGCATGTTTTGCTGTGTAGAAAATGAGCAATTAGCTGGAAGCAAATATTTATTCTTATTTTCCATTAATTTRCAGACAGAGTAATGTCTCCCAGAGTTAACATTAACATTATCAGTTGGAGATCTTAATATGCTGTCAAAGTGCAGACCAGTTGAATGTAGCATGCTTTTTACTTTTTCAAAATTGCTACTGCAGTTTCATTGTTTTTTGAAAAGTGATCCATCAAGCATTGGATTTGTTTTTCCTTTAAGCATTAATACGTAGAACTATCAGAAACCATTTTGGTATTTCAATTTCTTGAAGTACCGGTAGGTAGAGGAAAATACTTCTTTTCAACTATTTTTAATGAGTCTCTGAGCTGAAAAAAGAGCTAGTGTACTGTTTATTGCAGGCAATAAACAAAGCTTTGTCATACAAAGAGGTAACATTTTAGACATGGGTGCTCTTGGAAGGCCATCCTACGTAATTTGTTGATACAATCAAATGATCCCTGTGATTGATGCCAGAAGATATGATGGTTAAGATAAGATACTTATGTTGGTTTTGCAGCACCTTATGAGTGTGTGCATTTTAACATTTGTTAGGAAGAAAAAAAAACCCACAAAACCAAGACCTTTGTTCCTAGATGCCTAGAATTATTTGTAAGATTTGCATTGCCTGCATGCTATCCTACTTCAAACAGTCCCCTATGAGCAAGCAAGAGAGAAACTGCTGCATAAAATATAGTAAGCAGTATAGCCACATTTATCAAACAAAATGTCTGTGATTACAGAAAGTGCAAAGAGACTTTGCATATCAAAACTTGATTTTTCTCCAAGGCTGTTTTGTTTTGTGTATTTGTAACCAAAATCTCTAACCAGGGAGCCTATTTTTCAGGTACAGAATTAGGACAGCATAAAAGGAGGGCATTTTTTGAAGCTTTGTGGTTGATATTATTTAAAGGTTTCTTTAGGCTGAATTTTCTATAACCATTATATTGCATAGTGCTACACTGCAAAACTGTGGTTGATTCAGCCTTCCCTTTCTTCATACTACCAGTAGAGGAAATAAAAGTGATCTTTTGAAATAAAGATGAGTCCTTCAAATAAAGAACGGTAGATCACTGCACTTTACAGGCCATGCTATGTTACAAAACACTTTGAAGACTAATTGATCAACAATAGTTCAGTTAATGGTATGATCGTCATATACACTTGGAATTCTGTTTTATAAGTATGTGTRTTTAGATAGGCAGGTAAAGAAAGCTAGGAGAAACCACAATTTAAGTATCTGTGCCCTAAGCCAATTAAGTGGTTTGCTGAAGCTCATGTTAAGTAAAGCTCATCATTTAGAGTGTGGATAACAAATGAAGCAGATCTCTCAGATGTTTGGGCCCAAAATGATTGCTGAGCAACACAAATCAGGTAGAAGCATGAGGAAAAATAATGATGTTGCAGGATCTAGACAAATGAAGAAAGAGTCCAAATCTATAATAATGCTTCAGTAGAGAGTGCAGTCCATTTAATAAACTACTGATTATGTTTAATTTATTTTTGTTTCATGTTCCTCTTATCAACCAATCATTGCTAAATATACCTGTGTCTGAAACTGGCATAAGCTGGTCTGTGGGCTTTCCTTGTTTCTGATGGGTAAACAGCAYGGAAATATGGCAAATGTTGGTCTTTCTGGACCTCCTCTCACTTTTAACAGCAAAAGGTTGTTTAAGATTCAGTGCATTTATATTTTTTCTCATACCAGCAGTTTTTTCTTTTCTCCTGCATTACACCTTACAGAAGCATCAATTAGTAATTAAGAAATGGTTCAGTCAAACTTGCTCTAAATGTAGTTCATAGTAACCTAAGCACCAAGGCACATCAAATAGTATTAACATGGAAGTATATATGTTTGTGGAGAAAATAAAATTAAGGTGATATGATTTGCAATCATAGCCTTTTGTGCTGAGGCACTCAAAAGCTATTATCACGCAGCAGCTGGAGGTCCAACTGAGGCTTGCAGTCCCATTATGCTGGTTTCTGTGCAAGTATGTACAAAACTGTTCATGCATTCTGTTAAAACAAGAGTTCTTTCAATAGTAAGTTAAAAAAATCTGCCAGRCAAAAATTATTTGAGACAAATGGTAATTAACAATTTTGTTTCAAAGTGGTGAAAAAAATTGTCATTATTTATCTCTTTTTTAGGTTCCCTCTTCCTTCTTAAACACCCTCAAAATGGGAATGATTGAGAAAAAGACTGTTTTCCCCTCGCCAGACACAACCCCCAAACTTTAGGTGTAGCTTGCAAGTGAAAGTGTGGGTTGGGTACTTGTTCATCATTCTCTGTTCATTTTTTAATTATTATTATTCCTTTTCTTCAAGAAAATACTTAGTTTAAAAATAGAGAAAAAATTTCCATTAACTTTAAAAATGTTCATCTTTTTTTCTTCTGTTGAGTCAGAATAAATAAGAGAGGGAAAGACAGCAACACTGAAAGAACCCAATTGGTTATGTCTACTAGTAAACAAACTCAAGCCAGCGTTAGTTCACTTGCTGTGAGACTAAATGGCACAGCATAACTTGCTCTGAGTGACTAACTCACCCTCCCCTTTTCCCCCAAGCCGGGTGGTCTCATCCACTCTGTCAGTTTGGCTCACGCTGTCCCTTGAACTAATCTGGGCAAGGTCTGGGAAAGGGCTGCTCGGATGCAGCCAAAACAATGTCGGGGAGCCTGCTAGCAGTCAGGCACTGGGGGCTGTGGCAGAACAGCATCGGAGCTGTGCCCTGGCCATGTTTAGTCTTCCCCAGCCAGTTTAACATTGAATGGGATAGTTCCTTGTCCAAAGAGTTTGATATATTCAAGTGCAAAAGAGAATGATTTATAATTTGAGGCTAATGGGTTTTTGCATTCTTTCATTAAAGTTTGCTTTTATCCAACCCCCCCCCCAACTCTTCACTGCAGTGCGTTAGAAATTGATGTCTCTTGCAGTATATAATGACCTAAAATTTTCTTCGCATTTCAACATAATGAATGTAATAATTTATTTCTTTTGTTCTTTATTTTATACCAAGTTCTTAATTAGTGAATTATTTGACTTAATAGTAGTAAAAGTATTATTTTTCTCTCTGAAATTTGTATTTTGATTGACTGAAAAAGATGCATGTGGTCTTCTTCGGATAGTATAAACTACACTTTTCTTTAAGCAATTTATAATTTGGCCAAGTTTGCTTAATATTAGATAATGCATGCCTCCACTTGAGAATTATTGAATGACATCCTAAGAAGGCATAGGCTTATATTAGCTAACTGTCTAAACCAGTTGCACCATATTTCTTTTCAAAAATCCTGAGGAGAGAAGAATGTTGTCAAACTGTTAAAAGTTAATATATCAGTTTTACTAACACCAGTGGTATATTTCTGTCACACTACTTAGTTACAGCTTGCTCTATTTAACTTGAATAGAAAAATATAAACATACATGCCGTCAATAACACAAAATGCAGTAGTTACTTGTGAATAAGTATTTGATGATATTTCTGTAAAATGTGAAAAAATATCATACTTTACATCAAAACCTGAAAATCAAATCAACTAAAATTATAAATGTGATAAAATAGCCCTTCATCAGTACTGTGGAAAGATTATTAACTCCAAAATTTAAAATACCTTTTCCAGTAATATTTAACTATTCTTTGAGGACTTTTTTTCAGGTTTAACAATAACCAGATACAATACTCTAGGAGGGGTTTCAGTTCATACCTCACAAGCTAAGCAAAATTAAATCTAGTCAGTCAACAGATTAAACCAATCCTGAAACAACATCTCAGCATGTTACAAAGGACCATAGTTCTGCCAAGAAAAGATTTTACTGGTAGATTTATTTGAGCAAGTATTAGAGAATCAGAGTCATAAGTTAGAAGGCGGGGGAAATATTCTGGGATGACATGTTTTTGTAATTTAGAGTCTTTAGGATTAATAATGTAAGAGAGTGCGCATTTATAATGCAATATAGACTGTCTCTATTGTTCTGAGCACTATATAACCACCTTTAAAAACACCTTTCTTGCACAGTAGTTAGCTGCACCATTGCTGCGGGTTAACTCCAGAGAATGTAAATAGTATAAACTAAGCTGTGGCCAAGCTGACTACCCCAGTTCAAAAAGCCTTCTCACCTCTGTTCAGGACTTTCAGAGAGCCCGTTCCTAAGCTCAGCAATCACTTTCCTTGATCTCAAGGAAAATTGCAAACTATTTTCAGAAACACTTTGGGCCACTGAGCTCTTCTTTTGGCAATAAATCGGTACACCTGGGTCAGCTCAGAAAGTATAATTCTTTAAAACCACTGTGTCAAAGTCTTTCCTGGTAAGGCAATAGGCTCCAGTTCTTTCTGAGCTGGTTGGTCTCCATGTTGTACTTTTACAGCTGTTTAGCCCTCAGGCTTTGAGCTAGCTGGCCTGAAATTATTTTCAGTTCATTCTGATGTGGGATTAACAGCAAGAAAAAACAATTCCTCTCTCCTCCCTTCCACTTCAGTGTTCTGTTCAATAGAGATTTTAATAATATTCCTACTTCATATTAAGTGGCAGCTCTAAATACGAAATAAAACCTTATCAACCTGACCAGTACTTCAGATCTTTGAATCCTTTTACAGCAAGTATCTGCAGTGTCAACAAATGTGATGCTGTCTTCTATCAAGAGCTACCCAGCCTTCCGGAGCCCTTTGTGGTGCTCACGTGGTCACAAGCTTTCCTTTGTCCTTTCAAGAGAAAGGAGGTCTCTCAGATAGATTGTTTGAGGGTCGTTTAAGGAATTATAAAAGTCAAAAACCTGAACATCTTCTCTATCCACTGATACTTCATATTGTAGAATCTGGTCTTTTTAAATGATGAAAAACATTCATCCTGTCTTTTCAGTACAGTTTTGGTATTTTAGAAAAATTCATATGAGTGTTCCTCATTCAAAATAAAAATCTTTTTACAGAGTTATTTCTACCAGTGGAACTGAATTAGCACTTCTTAAGCTACAGTGCAGGATTCATCCTGTCTTTTCAGTACAGTTTTGGTATTTTAGAAAAATTCATATGAGTGTTCCTCATTCAAAATAAAAATCTTTTTACAGAGTTATTTCTATCAGTGGAACTGAATTAGCACTTCTTAAGCTACAGTGCAGGATCAAAGTTCAGGGCAGTCATTGTCACTAAAATAAAGTGCTCTCTATCACCCATTCACCTCCTATCTCTGCCTTCTTGTGAGTAGTGTCAATAGGGCCTTTAAAGTAGCTTTTATATACAAAAAATGACTGATGAAATCCAAGGACTCTCCTCATTGCATATGCATAGCTTACATTTATCACACARTGCATAAATGTTTCCTGCTCATATCACTGAGAACTATGAACTAGGAGAGTAATCTTTTAATTGCTTCCAAAATTGCAAGTTTTGCATTTGTTTAAAAARTTAAATTGGCTACATTGTGAATTAATATATCTTTCTATTGAGAGTGCCAAAAAATTAAAATACTTAACATGCACTAATTAAAATAAGAATCTTGACGTAAAAGTATATACACATTAAAACATCTAGTGTGGGTTCATAGCAAGTGACATTTGTTTGACTCACCTCCAAGATATGCGAGAAGACTTGAGGTCATAATACAGAGACAGCAGGAATGGCTAGGGGAATTTGTTCTGCAAACTAAGGTCTGAGTTTGACAGTAAAGCAGAAATGGATTTTCAGAAAGAATTTGAAAGTGAAAAGAGTGTGGGGGGGCCTTGCACAGAAATTCAGGAAGATCATGTGACTGACTGAATTAACTCTTTCCAAACCCTTGACAACTTGTGAATGCTATTTCATACATCTGTTCAGTCTGACTGTGAATCATTGATAACTATTCTTTAAGTACGTATTTTCAAGCATATTTTTTCTAAACCATGATTTCCTAACTTTCTTTCATTAAAGTCATCTGAGATATTGTTGGAATCTAACAAAAGCCAAGATGTATGGCATCCACTGCTCCTCCACTTTGCACAAGACCATCTTTTCTATCATAGATGAAAATTAAGCTGGTGTAACAAAGTTTTTATCTTGGCAGTAATAGGCTGGTATTTGCTCATCTACTTTGTACCTTACAAGAGCTTACACATTGCTTGATTATTTCACTATATCACATTTCTGAAATGAGTTGGCTAATCTGTAATGCCTTGGCTTCTCCTAATTCTGTCCTGCTCTCAAGAGTTCTCATGTTTTTCTTTTTTCTCCTGTTTTCTGGAACATCTCCTGTCCTCTTTTCATTTTTTCAAATACAACTGCTAATGATATTGAGGTTAATTCAGCTGGTGGCTTAAATACTCGAGGGCAAATCCATCCAGCCCAGCTGACTAAAAGCATCTAATTTATCKCAGTATTCTCTAAGCTGTTTTTTTTTTTTTTAATTCTCATTTGAGCACTTATTTCTTTATCATTGATTTTAATGTGACAGCCAACATTGATTGTTAACTTTCTCTCCCGTCGGTCAACTTAGATGAATTTCAGATCAGGCTGTCTATTCAGAAGGAATGGTTTATATTTATTATTATGGTTTATAGTACAAATATTTATTTGTATTTGTTTTATGATTCTGTATATAAATGACACAGTGATTCAGAACAGCTTAACTGCAAACATGAAAAATTGCTTCTGAATATTAGCATTCTACTAGAGAACACTAAATGACTGCCCTCATGTGGCAAAATGAGAGTAATACCACTTGTGGTATTACTATACCTCTATACACCTGTATATTCATCTGTTTCAAACGATTTTTTTATTAGTGGAAAAGATCCAAAGATTTAAATTACAATGTTAGTCGGGGACTGATAGATGAGCTTCCCTTTTGAAAATAACTTAATTGTCATGCATTTCTGAAAGGGTGGGTTCTCTGTAAAAGCTGATTTTTCTCACTCTGAAACTCATACAGTATTGGTTTGTTTATAATTTTTCTGTGATTTTTTTCCTTTTCACACAGTTCATCAAAGCACTGTAAAATTGCTGATGAACTGATGCTGATGAATTATTAAGAACTATAAAAGTACCTTTAAGACTGACAGAGAAATAGCTTCTGATATGAAACAGGTATTTTTAAAATATAAATGTGGGATTTGGGATTCTCCTAAAAACTATTCATTATCACTGGAAATTTATAGCAGGTAGCCAACAGTTAATTTTTTTCTGTCTTCTGTGAAATTTTCTTCTACAATAGCAAAGGCTTTATGCTACTGAAGAAAAAAGAAATCTAACYGTAGCTGCACTTGAGATCCTGTTCTCAGGACCAGAGTGCAGGTGCAAATATTGCAAAGCAAGCAAACAAAAAAACTCTAAGAAACCTACTAAATCTGTCCTTCTACGGTTTCTTCATCCCCCATTTCTGCTGCTGTGATCCACAGTTAAACTATGATCCACAGACGTGGATTCACAGACAGTGAAGAGAATAGAAAGCTCGGGCAGGGTGTACTGGAAGGCCAGAACCAAAACCATGCTGTGCAGTCTGTGGAGTACAGTAATCGTGGTAATGATACAGTGTGTCCTTCTGAGTGGAGCTATAAATAATGCATAGCAGTGCCAGTGACAAACTTAACTTCTAATTGCCTTTCCTCTTGTCATTATGAATCAGGTGTTTTATTTATGTGTGTGGAAGAGTGAGGCCTGGGAGGTAAAGCAGTGTTTTCTATTGTCAATTCTTGCTTAGGGTGAGGACTGTATGTGACTGAATATTCCTCATTTAAACAAATTATGTATCTGAAGAAGAATGTATAGGTAATGTGAGATCTGCTTCAAGCATACTGTTAGGGAATTTTTGAGGAACAATGTTTTGAACAGATACATAATACTTGAGATGCTTTTTTCTTTTTTGCTATTCATATATCAAGCTACAAGTGCAAATGTCATTTTCCAGTAGCTGCAGTTTTCACTTATATAATTCTATAACCCAAGTTTGCAAATACTGTTCATTTACTGAAATTGCTGCCACTGTCTTATTTTTCTTGGGCAAAATGATTTTGTGTTGTAGCTTCTGTTCATTTCTCCTTTTGAAACAATTATTTTCTTCACTAGACCTTTGGATGCATCATTTCAGACTGGAGCACGTAACACTTTCTGGAAGCCTAGACTGCCTGAAATTATTTCACATGAGATGATGGAAAGGCAGCTATCATGGGGAGGTGAAGGGTGACTCTGTTTGCCTGTAGTACCTTGGACATATGTCTGAGTTAGCAAGTCTTGGGAGGTGATTTGTCTGCATACTATTTATCTACAGTCAGTCTGAAGTAGCTTTTTTAACCAGTGAGCAACCTGCCTCAAAGTGATTTAAACTGATAAACAAAAGAGACTATACACAATCAGAAAACATAAAGTAGCTGATGCACAGCGAGTTACCCCCAGTAATTTCCTAGTTAGTGAATCAAAGGCTGTCCTTGGATTTTCAGTCCCTAAAAGACTATGTCAGATTCATGTAAGATTAGGCAGGAGCAGGAAAATGCTAATGCAGTCAACCCAAATGGATAGAAAATCAATTCTGGATCACCTTATGCTGTTGTGTACAGGAAATCCATCTAAAATTAGTTTAAAATTTTTGAAGATAGTATCCTCTACATCCTAGACAAATCTGCCTGTATATTAAGTATATATTTATAGATGGACACGAGGGACAAAAAGTGAAATTCATCATTGTTGGAGACATCTAAAAATTACTCAAACAGCCCTTCATAATGAATAATGTTAACATTAATCAACAAATCAATAATTAATATTAATAGCTCTGTATTGATTTGGGCTGTAAACCTTTGTATTCTCCCTGAGAGCCAAAAAATTCTGATATTCCTCATTTTTTAGCCCTTGCAAGGCATAAGATATCTAATTTATGACTTAGTGTCAGAGCTAAATGTTGACCATCCCAGATGTGGGCTGTGTAGTTTTGGGACAGAAATTCCATATGTTGTAGTGAGACAGAAGGGACACATTTTTCTTCCATTCCGAGTTGAGGCAAGAAAACTGAATTTTTTCGAAAGTCTGATTAAAGTAGCCTTGGCAGAGATGGACTGGTTTACATTTTCCTGGTGGGGCAATTTAACACCAAAGATGCAAGCAATCTTTCATAATGCTTATTATTGTTTGATTTTTTTGAGCGTTTGTGCATTTGTCCATTTATAATTATTTAAAATGTGATGTAATGGTAAAGTGTTTGTAGGCTGTGTTCTGACTTGCCCACACGGGCTGTAAAACTTTGGATGATCTAACCATGGAAATAATGGTTCCCAAAGAGCCTTTTGTCTATTGAGTCAAATCTTAAAAAGGAACATAAAGTCAAAATAAAGCATACTAAATCTCCCTGGCCTTTCTCTAAATTGTCTAGARACAATCAGTATGTGTGAAATTTGATATATATGGAAAATGATATCTTTATAAAGAAGTTGGAGATGCATTTAAGCATCTGTATCATTTTCTCCCAACAGTCTGTTCACAAACACACTGGGCCAAATCCATTTGCCTTTCTCTCATGAGAATTTCAATTATATTCAATGAAACTAAGTGCAAAAATAAACTGAACAATCTGTGGTATAATAATAATAATAATAATATATCTTTCTACTGGCATAAAAGTGAAAACAAAAAAGCTTTTTAGCCTTTTTTTTCTTGCATTTCCTGACTTTGGATAGCTTTATTTCTGAATGTTCATGCTGAATTAATTATAGCCTATTTCGTGAAATATCCTCTGAAAAGAAGATTAAAAAATGTCAATAAGCTTCTAACATACCAGGGTGGGAAAGTACCTACCTCTATACACACCGCAATGCTGCATCCACTTCTGTCTGCTGCATGAGAAAAGAGCACCCTTCACTGAATCATGAGGACCAGATCTGCAACCTATGTGATAGGCATTCCTGATCTGTCTTGCCCAAATTCTGACAAACTTATTTTCTTAAACTCAGAAAAGCTGATAAGATGAATATATTATACAAAATATCTTCCTAGAGGATAAACTATGGCCATGAAAATTCCTGTGTATTCTTCAGTAATGCAAATAGTATCATGTGGTAATGTGATGCAGTAATCTTTCATAATGATACTACGGTGAATCAGTCTGAACAACTGAATGACTATTCAAATAAACTAGGGGGGAAAAAAAACAGTTTACGTAGCACAAGGTCCAACAGACTTCCCTGGAGTTTCAGGGACATATGAATTCCCTATAACTTTTTTTTAAAACATCATTCTGATTTTTTTTGTAGGTCTGAGAATAATATTTGGCTTTACTTTCCTTCCATGAGAATACCTAGCCACTGCTTCTCGTAGTGCTGGAGTGTGTTTGTTATCCTTCTTAAGCTGTGGGGTTCAGAATTAGAAGTTAAATGAGTTAAAGTAGATCTTTTGGGTCATTTATAAAAACAAAAAAGCCTAGTTTTGACTCCTGTCTTTAATTCTGTAAGAAAGGGGAAGTTCTTTGCTCAAGAATCTTTTGGTTAAAAAGGAAAAAATTGAGGCCACTTTAGTTTCTTGTCTGTTCTCCAGCAGTAACATGCAAAATGCTCAGCCCTCTTGGCACCACTCCATGCTACACAGAGGGACACGTTACCGTGCCACAGCCAGCGCAGAGTAGCTGCCAGGATGGCGCAGGGTCCCATGCCGCTCTCCTGGCTTCTTAGGCCTTTTCAGCGCAGGACTTGGGCTTGATCTATTGTAATCCTATGTAAAAGGCTGTACTTAAAGTCTGGCGGAGGAGGAGAGATCCTGAGATCGACTGCAAACATGAGACTGCAGTAGAGGATTGGGAGGCAGGAACCCAGCTGAGTGAATCTTGTCAGCAGCATGGGGGGCGGGGGGAGGGTTGAGAAGTTGGAAGATATTGGCTCTGTACTTTAAAGCTGAACTTCCAAATTGAGGCCTTGTGTGTGTGCGTGTCTGTGAGTATACTGTGTGTTAGTTCCAAAAAATCACAGGAAAAAAAATAATGATGGACAAAATTAACAACTTCTTTGAACACAGTTTAAAATGCTACCCTTCTACTTAAAAAAAAAAACCTTTCAGGTTTCATAGAACAAAACCCCACAAATTTATAGCCCTGTAAATTACAGGAAAGGTTCTTCTTTTTTACTTTAGAGAATATTAAAATTTAGAAAATTAAAAGCTATTTATTTAGTTATATAACTTTCTCATTTGACACTCTTGTAGCAGTTTCAGAAATGTAAACAGGCAAAAAATAAGCTTCTACTGAGTATCATCACTCAAACTTTTTACCAACTCATCTTAGGTACCAAAGTTACCTGTACAATGCATAAGAAGTGTTAGACACCTGTGATGGGGTTCACAATGACTAGCACCCTGAGAAAAGCATTAGCTAACCCAGCCAGTAGGGATTTTGTAGCAAAGTAGTGTTTCCTGCATATGAATGCCTCCCTGCAGGTCTCAGTTAGGCTGGGACATTTGATTTACGTTCTCCTCCAGTTTTCTTATTCAGGAGAGAATAACAGCTGAATCTCTCACTTTTTTTTATGACAGCCTAGACTAGCCTAGAATTCAATTTCTTTTAGTTTGTGGACATCTAATTTTCATTGGAGATGCAGAGACCGACAGAAATCTTTTATAAGTAGATTTTTTATGTAGCTTGATATATATAAGCCTGTTATTCCTAGCCATCTTTTCTGGCCCTTTTAAGAATTGTTCACAGGCTTTTGAAGTTGAAAACTGCTGGTAAAAGTTAGAGCCCTCACTCAAGGAGGGCGATATTTCAGCTGTGTTTGCACATTACATCAAGACTACATTTGAATCCAGGCTCTGGTCTGGCAAATTTACCACTCCTGCCTCCGTGGGCAGACATCCATCTCAGCTGGGAGGAATTAAGGTAACCAGAGTCTTGATTTAGTACAAAGGCATTCATTACCCTCTGAGGCACASTAGGGTATTCAAGACATCTGCATGGCCTGGAAGAAATGACACAGGACMCATGGGAAGCTGTTCTGGAGAGGCAGCTAAAAGTCAACCTGAGGACATCTCAGCAGGCACTAAATGCCTCTGGATGGATCTAGGTGTGCTGCCAGGTTGCCAGGTCTTCTCATATTTCAGCTCCAAACTAAAATATGTGATTTAATTCTAGACTAAGAGGCCTAAATGTAGCTGTCTACAGGTAGCTACAGGTAAGTCTATATATTCTGTTAGTATCTAAGCTCCCAGCAGAGTAAATTGAGATAACCCTACAAGCAGCACTGCCAGCCCGAGTCTTGATACCACTTTCCTAGTTGTCCTAGTTCTCCTCTTACCTTCTGTTGCAGGAAGGCAGGCTCCACTGTCATGTTTTTTATGTCTTTTTTGGATTAAAGGGGTTCAAATCCATGCTTCCTATAAGATTATCCTGCACACTAGGGAATCCTCTTAGCTGGGGGTGAAAGAATCACTCTTTTCTCCTCCTGTTGGATTTGAACAGTATGGTTGCATATCATGGTGATAAGGGCTGCCATGAGGAAGGGCAAGACATGAGTTCTGCTCTCTGCTCCCCACTCTATACATTTTATGTTAAATAGTCCCTAGATAGAATATAAAAATAATCTTTCTCCCTCCTAGCTCTCAGCTATTGCTCTTTCATTCCTTTCTGTGCAATCCATACCGCCACCTCCTTGCATGCCACTACAGTGTGGAAAAGATGTGCTGCTGGACAGTGGGTCTGGATCCCTTTGTGGCTGAAGAGGGCCCAAGATCTGTCTTCCTATTTGAGGGAGAATGCATTAGCCGCTAAGTTGTTATATGAAGGTTGAGCACTCTATCTTCACGCCTGTTCCCTGAACCAAGAAACCATGACTGCTGCTGTGCAGATCTTAATGCTGCCAGTGTATATTAAATGTGAGGTATGAATCTGTTTGGGTCCTTCAGGATTCTCATGTAGTAATGTGTAATTTCTGGCTGCCAAATGCACTGATACATGTAATAAGTGCTGAAGCTACGTTAGTTTAATTTGCAAGAACTGGAGGGAAGTTTACATTAATGGAGCCCTTCTTAATTCATATAACCCATATACCTTTATTCTTACTCCTAACTTTGTAAGTTCTTGAACTCTCTTATGCAATGGTAAATATAATAAGGAAACTAAAGCAAAGTCAGTTTCATTCTAATGCATTGTTCTGTCAAATCATTTGGAATAAAAATAGTGTTTCTGTCCTACTGGCTTTATAAATATTCATATTTGGAAATTTCTGAATTTCTAAAACAAACATTTACAAGATATGCCCTTATGAAGGCTCTTTATTTTAAAAGCATTCGATATTAAAAATAAGACACTTCTACATGATTTTAGTGCATTTCTACAATCTGGCCTCATGGTGGCATAGTTGGTTAAGAAATCACTGCTGTGCCAGTACTCTTGTGTCTTTCCCCGAGTTCTCAAGGGTGGCATGTATGTGCGATGGAAAGCAATCTCGCCTGCTTCATCCTCTACAGATAAAAGAAAATGTTTCTGACTCAAACACTTTTGTTTATGAGAAGGCTGTGAAACGCTAGCTTTGATAAAAGAGGTGTGATGCTGTCTTAAGAAAGCAACAGTAAACCCTTCTGGTTCTACAGATTTCTTCAAGGACACTTAGAAGATAGCTCAGTGAATGCTTTAGTTAAAGACAACTAATATTTGGATTGGTTCATGGTCCTGTATGTTGATCTATTACTGTGTGTAGGATTTTTGAAACAATAGGTATGCAGAATATTTAATAAGCATCTAAGATGCTATGGTGGCTGCCTGGTGTTTCATAACAGTTTGTGGCAAAACACTTGACTTTGAGTTTGTCCTGGAAAAGAAAGGTCAAGGCCTTATTTTGCTGCAGTCAAAGCCACAGTCCTCACTGATTTTAAATGATGACTATGTTATCTTAAGTTCTTTTTTGTATGCTGTAAAACTTAATTCTTTAAGGCATTTATTTCAAATTATTAAACAACATCTAAATTACTTGTCTGAAAACATTTTCAAAGATACCACAGTTAACGTGGATTTTAATAAGATTTCTTTTGTTTTGTTTAACTTTGAATTTCACTGTTTTAGGGGATAGATGCTGGCACAGTCAAGTTTTCCTCATTCCTGGCTCTCATAAACTCCTGTCTATACTGATGGAAATGAATAAGGTGGTCTGGGGGAATAAGGTTGCGTCTAATCCTGAAAAGAAAGACAGGTAGGTTACTCCTCACTGATGTGGTAAGGAAGAACTATCTACTCATAAAGATTCTTCTGTATGATTAGAATTTTAGTGTTTTAAAAGTATTAAACCAACAAGCAATGTTTATGTTAGACCAGACCTTCAACTGAAAAAAGAATATATTAATATATATTAAATACACACACAAACTGTATTTATTTATTTATGTATATATATAGTTTGTGTGTGTGTGTATTTAATTTGCAGCTGGATCATTTTCCTGAGCTGCATCACCATGCATCTATACAAATGCAGCACAAAGGGAGAAATACAAACAGCTGGGGGAGAAGAATCTAGGACTAGCCCTTATAGCCCTTATGATGAACAGCTCTCAATTATTTTAGATTAAACAGATTAAAGTGATCTCATAGAGTTTCATAAGCTCTTTCTTCTCCTTTTTGATGAGTTGCTTTCTCAAAAGTTTTTGGCATGGGTGCTGCCAGAGAGACAGCTTTATTCTGGAAACTTGAACAAAAATAGCTGATATGTTTCTATGCCCAGGAAGAGAAGGGATTAGAGGAAGGAGAGAGGAGGAAGGACTTTTCGTTGAAAAGACCTTAATTTTAAAAAGGGACAAGCAATCTGGTGTTTTCTTAGTAGTTGGGGAAACTGAGTTTTGGATTGAGGCCACATCTGAGATTTAGTTTTCAGTAGTTTCATGAAAATCGGTTTTCATTTCTCTCCATCATAATGCACACATACAGTGTTTTTTTGCTGAAACAAATTCTCTACTGTGATGCTGTGCATGTGTATGAAGGTGGATACATAAAAAGACAAGGTATTGAGGAAATCCTTTTCTTTACGTGCTACTCATGACAGTGCATATAGACTTGCAGTCATTTCTCAAAGATGTATTTTGCTCAGATCAGAACATTTTGCTTTTCAAAGAAAATGATCAGTAGAATTTCTTTTGTTTCATTTTCTTTCCTTTTTTTTTCTGTTTATTTTCCCTTTGAAATCTATACTGAAAGAACAATAAATGTGGATAATGAATCACTGTATGCTCAGCTTTGCCCCTTTGCTCATAGGTGTCATGATACCACTCCTGCTTAAGGGATCACATTCTGTTCTTCCATGGGACCTCTGCCTCCTTTGGTCGAGTTAAAGTGCATTGAAATTTGTGGAAAGCTTCTCACTGACTTTAGTGGGCTCATGATCAGTCTTTCCATGTACCTGCTAGACAATGAATAAGACTGAGTACATTGAATTGTGCTGAAGTGCCTGGAAAAGGTCTTGGTAGTGTGCAGTGAATAAACTCTAATGGGTCAAATAGAGTATCAAACAGCTTGTGTTCCCTGAGCACAATGCATCCTGGGCCCCGAGTGACAAAGCAGGAGCCTCAGGCTTTTGTTTTAATAGAAACAATAAGCAGTTATGTACTGAGAAATACAATGCTCATATGCAAAGACAGCAGAGTTAAGGTTGTGTGGTACATTTCTTGCGAGTGCTTCCTTTTGCAAACTTAATGCTTCTTAATTTTTCTGCAGTCTGAGGGCCTCGTAAAAGTCTTTTTTGTCATGTTATAAAAAGTTGCTGTGACGTCATTTAAAATAAATTGAGCATCTTGGGTAGTTAGCTTAGAGCATCTTGATTCGTGAAAGCAGGTGAGCTTTATAAATAAAACAGTAAGTGATTAATGCTATGTCATACAGGTCTAGACATTGGTGTTTTAGTAGGGCACTGTCATAGCTGTAAAACTTCTTCAGAATCAGCACATCTAGGGTAGCTATGGTTTTGAGCTTTGTTCCTGAGAGGGGAAAAAAGAGTACTGTTCTTTGTTAAATATTAAATTGTTGGTCTGTGCATATTTTTTTTCAGGCTTTTACTGCATCTAAAAGAAGCATCTTTTTACACTATAACTAAAATTGGAAAGTTGTAGAACTATAAAATGATGAGTGTCTTAATAATTCAGCTTCTTGTGGCAACCCATAATTAAGATTTCCACTGGGAATGATGGGAATGAATCCTTATTCCCACAGAATGTTAGRCAATATTTAATGAGATTATTCCCAAACAAGAGATATTGAACTTCAGCGAGATAAAACAAACAGGAAAGCATTTTTTCCGGGAAAAATACCCCTAAATATAGATGTATGAGGGCCTCCATCCAATATAACATATGGAAAATTGGTTTGCTTATGGTATTCTTTCTGATTCTGGGAGACAAAAAAAAAAGTCTGCTCTCCTTTTGTTGTAAAATGAGTATTTTTATATACAGCAGGTATTCTATTCCATTAAATCCCTAGGCATTGTGCACAAATGACAGCAAAGGTGTGGCTATTGGTCCGTTTCCAGACAAATCTTGTATTGGCTGATATTCACTCAACTTATATAAAGCCATTAAAAATAGGATACAAAATGTAAAATGTTCAATCAAAACATGTATAGAATACTTCTCCTAATGCTCACAACTGTCATTACATCTCAGTTATTTGAATTTGCAGACAGGAGGGAATCATCTGAAAGACATATTTCAATACCAGAAACTGAAGGGAAATAAAGAGAAATAAAGGCTAAATAATAATAATAATAATAACAATAATAACAGAAGCAATATGCCCAAGTTTTGGAAAAAAGCATCTTTAAATTCATTCTATTTCAGTTTTCTTTTCATGTCTTCCCTTTAACTAAATTAATTTCTACGTGCTGTTGCAGAGAAATAATGTCACTGAAGTCCAGGCAGTCCTTCCTTATCAGTCAACAGCTGTCCTCAGATGCAGCATTTTAATTTTGAAAAGAATATAAGAGCAATACATTTTCACTGACAACCATGCAGCAAACAGCCCTCATTCTATAATAACTTGTCTAAGGTGTTTCTATTCATAGTTGCTTTCTCCCTATTCCATATAACTGAATTCTACATTCACCTTTTTTTACATTGTTTAAAGAGAAGGTTGTTCATTTCTGTTTATAATTTAAAAGCTCATTATTTTTGCTGGCTTCTTTTCTCTTCAATACTGCTTCTTGTTTGATGTGCTCCTGTTGTCCTACCAGCAGGAATTCCATTGTAACCAGACTGCTGTGCTCAGTGTTCCCGCTGTTTTCCACTTTAATTGCTATTATTATGTTTGCTGCTCTAGTAGAAGACTTGGTAAATAAAGTAGATACTGTACACCTTAATCTTTGAAAATATATAAACTGTAATAAAAATTCTGCCTATAAAGTCTCTCATAGATTTGTAAGATCTCTTCAGAACAAACTGTAGATACTTTAAAACCCTGAGAATAATAAGGCATATTCACATTATTCCTAAGAAATTCTCTCTCTCTTAAATAACTACTACATCTCAATTAAAGTTACAGGAATGCTTTCCAAAGGAAGTTCTCAGGATTATTATGAGAGACTCTTTAACTGTCATTACTTATCATTCATGCACTGATATCAATGCATTTTGGAGCTTCTAATTCTTTGTATTTCAAACTCCCAGAAAGCCTCTTCATTAGAAGAGATAATATTGCTAGCTATGTCTTGAGAATGTACTATAAAAACTTTGAGTTAAATAACATCCAATTTGGTGAGATATTATCTCCAATGTTTCTTTATGTTAAATGTACTTGGAAGAGAAAGTCTTTCTGCATGGTTCTGACTAAATTTAGTTCTGTTTGGCTGGGCCTGAAATAGAGCATATTATTGAAAACTAGGACTTCAATCACTACATTATATCTCCAAGGCTAGAAAATGGATTAGTTCAGGGATGAGCCAGATCTGTCACTGTAAAGGCCAGCTGGGAATTTGCCCAAAAGTCGGGTCATGATTTGACTCAGCCCAGTATAGATTGGGACCAGACACAAAATCTGGATCAAAATCCATTTTTTCTCCAAGAGCCTAATGTGTTTTCAGTCAGGCTTTCTTGTTTATATTGCAATCACTTGTCTGGGCCTGATGGTGAAATACATATCAAGCATAACACTAGCAATAAGGGCTGTTGGATTATTCATACCTGTGGAATTTGGGAATTCCAACTATCATGTCACCATGACACCGTTGGTAAACCAAGGWAGTTGGTTGATTCCATACAATTAATCTGATCACAGATTTTGTTTTTCAAAGCAATTGCATTCAGGATTCGGAGGAAAGACTGTGTGTCAGACAAAGAAAGGATTCCTTGGAAATGCAGATGTCTCATTCTAGAGAACTGAGCCAGGGCTGCAAAAGTAGTCTGAGAATCAAGGGCTGAGTCACCTAGTTTGTTTCGGGGTGGATTTGACTTTGTGCTGTGGTGAAGTATTCATGAGACTGCAGTAAAGATTTTCATGAAAATTTTCACTTTCAAGAGTCAGGACTTATTTTTACATTCTGAATCGTTTGAGAATATTGAAGCCCTATATAGAGAGATTATATTTTTGAAAGTGCTCTAATTTCTGTTCTTGCTTTTTTGTTCCATTCTATTTATGGTCCAGGCAAGCTGTGATAGATATTTGAGAATCTTTTTGCTGAAAACACTGTAAGAAATTTGAAGCACCAAATACCCAGCTAATCAGATACTGTTTCCAGTGTTTCCTTTAATTAAATACACTAGAAAGATGCAGTCCTGAAATGCTGTTTTTATGTTCTTTTTTTGTATTTAAAGCAGTTTTTCTTTCTTTCTTGTTGCATTTTTAAACCTGCTTTTTCAGGCATTTTAATTGTATGATTATATGTGCAAAATGCTTGAACACAGGGACGTCTGATTTGAGCAGATGCACTTAAGATGCAGGCACTTAATTTAATCATTATATGCATAAATATGTCTGCTCAGTCATTTGTATGAACGGTTACGCCATTTATGTACAAATTGGCAGTAGTTCTATGTGCAGGTTAAACATATGCATTGCATATGACAGTGAATGGCGGAGGTGGGCTGCAACTGGACAAAAGTTTACTCAGTTGTTCATTGCTTTGGTCCATGCTCTTCTTTGCACGTATGTTCTTTTACTAGAGCAAGATACGGAAGTGGCTCTGTGTGTGTCAGTAATACTGTCAGTGAAGCTTGGGCAGTCCCTGAGGGAGCATCCATGGTAAATTCAGTTTCTTCAGGATATGTGATCTCTTTAGGTTACAATGTAGAGGGTTGTACCGGCCAGACAGAACACCCTCCTTCAAATTAGAAAGTGTACAAGTTTTCTACTCTATAAGTTATTGAGGAGGGTAGATTGGTCATGGATCCAGAAGGAGAGATGTCTAGCTTATAATTATTTTGTGTCATACAATTATCACCTATTGTTTATTCTTTTTGTAAAAGATTTTTTTCCTCTTTCCGTTTAGAAACATGAACTGGAAGTTTAACAGGCCTCATCAGATCTAAGCAGTAAATGGATCCTGTATTAGGCTTCCACTTGATTTTGCTCCAAATGAAGGACTTATCCAGTAGGCCTAGGTGCTTCCCAGGAAATTAAAGCAGAGGTGTTTTTCTGCATGTTTAAGGATCCATTGTCTCTGGGAGTCAAGTAGGTCCTCAAACTTGGAATTCCAATAGGAAAAGGAAAACAATGTGGAAAGGATTTTGGGATATCTATCAAAAGCAAATTTTAGGAAATACATACTGAGTTGTGAAGTGTCTGGAGACATTAGAAATATTTGAGAGTTGTGGTAGATGTACAGTGGCTGTGAATTCTTTGTTTCAGGTCCATATGAGAAAGGTATACCATATTCTATAGCAAAATATAGCAAATTTTTGTACTGAGAGGCAAATCATGCACGCTAGCTATATGCATGTACTGAGGGAATTATGGCTCAATTCCATCTCAGCCTTCTATACAGGATATTTCAGTGGCCTGTTTCTTTTTCTGCTTTCTTTGGGGTAGATTACTCAAAGACACACTCCCAGAGCAACTCCAAATGTTCACATGGTGACAAGTTTCATTTTCTGTCACCCAGAAATACAAATGCTAGCTGCAAGCTGTAATCTAACTGTATGGAGCTAAATGATCTTTAAAATAGAATAGACTCACAGACCTTAAATAATTCCTTTTCTTCATTGTCAGCATTGGCACAAGGCACTGAATGCAAATAATGACATCAGATATGTACAGCATACACTGTCTATAGTCACATGCCATAACCATGTCATGATTGCATTCATTTATATTGTTTTAACAAAGGCCATTGCCCCTCTATTCATTTTATACCTGGCTGCATCTTTTCACTTAGTCAATGGGAGCTTGAGGCCTGAATCATTTATAAAATATGTATCCTTGCTTTTGGTCAGTTAYTTTAGATTATGCCAACTGCCTATGGTAGCATACAATGTATAGCAATTCAGGAGTTTGTGGTGAATTTATTACACTTGATAATATTCCCAAGCATATTTGGTAGAATGGTCTGAATATTAATATATCTCCTGAGTCAGTACAATTCCTCACTCTTCTGTTGTTACTGCTTTCTTTGAAATTCAGTCAACAGCCTACAATACCAAAACAACAAAAATATGTGCACTTATCKTCAGGCCATTAAAATCCTACAGCTGTGTTTACCTTCCTTTTTGTGCAAGGACTGAGTAAAAAGCTTTCAATCAAATGCATTTGAAAAAGAGGAAGGACAGGGAAACTCCCTTACAGGGATTAGATGCGGCCACGTTCCTGCCACTTGCTGCAGAACAGCAACATCCCATATAATTTTAGCTATACTTTTCATTCCTATTTGCAGCAGCAGAGTTTCTAGCACCTCCATGCTTGATGGGTAAGGGGCCCTTGGGTACAATTCTGCAATCTAATCATTCCAGGTAATTTACTATATGGATGATTGGGTTAAGGCAGAGTGGTCCAGAGACTTGAATTCATTTCAACCCCCACTCATCGTCACAATTGGAACAAGATTCATGTTTTAATCTTAAACTTTTGTCCATATATATTAATGATTCTTCCCTTCTACCTCCCACACCATGTTCAAAGGAAAACTATATACATTTGTTGTTTTAAATTCAGTTTGGCTGATTGAAGGGGGCACAGGAATCCAGTGTATGAATGGTAAGGGAGAAAGACGGCTCTCTAGACTGATCTGCTCTTTCGAACAAATACACCCAAAAGTATTTGCTTCCCATGCATGTCTTTTCTAAGAGCTATGCTTGTCCTTCTTGCAGAAGCCGTACATGTTCCTGTCAGTATGTGAACTATTTTGATCTCAACATGGATTTTTTTTTATTATTATTATTATCTTGTCTTTGCTCAAAGGAAAGCAAACTATTTTACTCAAACACACATTTTGAAAACCAAAACAACAAACCAACCCCCTCAGCACCTTCCCCCCCTCCCCTCCCTGATGCACCTTTCCTGCTAGGGTAATCCACTAATAGAAATTTTTATTTATTGACAATTATTCAGTCTTCCCTCTCTCTCATTTTCCCTAGAAAACAACAGAAAGCCTTAACTTCTCAATAAGCAATTTTTGGAAGGGAAAAAGGTCACTCATTTCTCTTTTCATTTTCAAATCCCAGGAGATTTTCAAGGATACTAAGGGCTGTTAAGCACCCAATTCCCACTGAGAATCAGAGAGAATTGGACGACTGACTGCCCTTTGTGTCTTTGATTTATTTCCCTCTTTGGTCTTTACTAACAACAATTTTTTCTCATTTGGAACACACTGATTGAAAACATCCAAGGTCAAATTCATTTTGCAGAATTCTACTGAAGTCAACAATGACACACACCAAGATGGAGTTGAGTCTATAGTTTTACTTCTAGCCTCTCATTAGTACCATTCTTTTTTCTATGTCCATTGGAGCCACTTGGAGAAAGAGGGGAAAAAAACAACTTAATAAGTGGTTAAAAACAAAGTGAGGTGAAAAATAAATTGAAATATTTTTTACATTTTTTTTTTAAATCTGATTATGCAAAGTATTTTGCTATTTTCAAGTTTATGGTGTGGTTTTTTTTTCAGATGTTTCCTCTGAGAACTTTACAAGAAAAAATATTGGCTTCTTAATTAATTTTTTACTTTTAATTCCCTTTTGCTGCATAACTTCCAGTTGGTTGTTAAGAATGGGATTCATCTCACATCACTTCAGGAGTCTGCAGTCCAGTTATCTACATTTGAACTGCTTACTAGGCTCCATTTATAGTCTACGGAAAGACAAAGGCACTGTAGGACGTAATTAATCTGACCTATCCTAAATAAGATGTGAGGAATAACACCCCATGTGTACTTGTTTTTCTGGCTAGATCAGATTTACACTGTAGGAGTCTRCATTTGATCAGATGAATCCTCCCCTGCTGTCATACATTTCTCCTTCCTTCCAAGGCTGACCTTATTCAATCTGGTATGATTGCAGTTTGTTTGTATGGTAAATTGCATTTGTGAACCTTCATCTGTTCCACCCTTTGATGTTTCTGCATAAAAAAAGATAAATTCCAAATTTATGAATATGATGACTCTGATGATGTAAAATTTGATACATTTGTCTGTCAAACATATTATATTGGCCTCTGTCACAATAATATATGAGCACTTTAGCCATCCCTGTTCATTTATATACTTCATTGAAAATCACTGCTCTTTATTCAAGGATAGTAACATTGTTCAGATGTAATATAGAGCTACGTAGGTCAAACCAAAATATGTTTTCATTCTTACCAAGAATATATACAGAGATAAGTGGGAGAATTATAGTTCAGGAACTGGTAGTATCTGTCATGGTGATGACTACTGGTTCCAGGTGAGTGGAGAGTGGTCGTTCATATCAGACCCCTGAATCTCCTTAACAGTTCCTTCAGAAATGCTACTACCAGGGAATCGTTAGCTCCTGGGGAAGAGTTTCCAGACTTCCTGGTAAGATTACTGACGGTGCTGTTCAGTGCTAATATCTAGTCCAGCCAAAGCTCCATACTTTGTGACAGTGTATTAGGATGAACTCACACTACAGCTGATGTTATCATTTCAGTTTAATTTTATACAACTTTTGTGGCTATGGTACCTTTCTGGTCTTAGTGTTTTCATATTTAATGCTTGCATCAACTCTTTAAAACATGGTTTTGTTCAGTAAGTACCATTCTTTTTTGATCAAAATAGTTTGCTGAGCGCTGACAGCCTAGGAAAATCTGCTTGTCTGGAGTTCTGACACAACCAAATGCAATTTAAAAAACTTAATTTTAATGACTTGAGCACCACTTAAATAATTGGGCAACTAGCACTCAAAATGCTATGTGTGTTTACTGACCAAACTAGCCAAATTATGGCTGAAAATGAGAGCTAACCACATGGTTCATTTACTTTTTTRAGACTGTCACTGCATGGCAGAAAAAAATGGAAGATTTGCATGACTACCTTGCTGTTTACCTAATGTCCCTTTTACCTCCACAGTTATGTTGAGTTGGAATGAACAGTCTGGTTCGGTCTACAAAGACACAAGAATAATTGAGTAGGACATATATTTTCTTGAGCAAGAATATATAATCTTGAGCAATTTAGTTTGAGATCCTGGCTAAATCATCTATTAAAATGTATTTCCTAAATAGAATGGTGGGAATGAACAACTGAAGGGTGATTTCAAAGAACTGTAGTCCTACAAGGTACTTTGGCAGAACATCTCTACCATAACTCAAGCATAATCAGTTTTACCTACATCATTTCTGATGATTGCTTGTTTATATAGTCTTAAAGACCTCCAATTAGTAAGATTAAAAGCCTCCCCAGCCAGTCTCTTCCAAAGCTTTGTTATCTTTTACTATTAAAAAGTCTTTTTCTTATTATCTAACCCAAATCTTCCTTTCTGCCCTTTAAACACAATCCACCGTAAGCTTACAAACCAGATTCTTATCTTCTTTTATATATTTGAGATAATGTCATCATGCTCAGTTTGATTTTCTCTTCAGTCTGAGCAACTGAATTCATTCAATCTTTCCTCATGGGTGTTATTTTCTAGACATCTGATGATTCTTCTTGTTCTCTTCCAGACAGTTTCCCCTTAGTCCATATCTTTCTTGAAGTGCAGTGCCCATAACTGGACACAAAATACCACCTAAGACTTACGCATTCTGAGTGTAGTTACAGGATTGATTCCTTGAGTTTTTGCAGTTTGCAGTTCTATTTCTATATCCTACTATGGTGCTTTCTTTTTTTGTAAGAGAACATTATTGACTCRTTGAATATATTAACCACTGTAAAGCCAGAAGTGTTTTTTACAACATAGGCCAACAACCAGCATAAAGAACTGTATGGACATATAACATTTGTTCAGATTCTACATGATGTACAACACAGCTATTTTGTACATTATCACAGTGTCAGGCCTTTCAGTATTCTTAAGGTGGCCCTGAAACCCATATCCTTTTTCCATAGAACTTATTACTATTGGATATTGTTCCAGCATCATGAATAGTTTGCGAAGTTGATTCTTTTTGATACTATTCTTATAGACATAGAATTTTTCAGATCATTTCTCCAGTTTCTCAAGATGATTTTTAATTTTACCCTGTACTCCAAAGTCCTGGCTGTCCTTCCTATCTTGTTATTATCTGCAAATTTAATTATCTTGCAAATTTAATAAGTATACTCTTTATTCTGTCATCCAGGTCAATAATGAAAATAATGTCAGAACTGGAGCAGACCCCCATGCATACTCACACAATATATTCTTCAGTTTTAACAATGAGCCATTGATAACTATATTGAGTACAGTTATAGTATTGAATACAATCAGTTCACTGAAAATGAGACCAATGAAGTAGAGGCAATTACTGATTAATATTTTGGCAGCTTCTGTTGTATTTTAGTTTCTTTTCTTCATTCTTGGTGTCATTTTTTTTCTTTAAACAATCAGAACCAATCTGCTTGTACTAAAAGGGGCACTATTAAGAGAGGAATCGCTTTTAGGATATGTGATATGTCTCCTGTTTGCTTAAGGCAAATTGCCAGCTTCAAGTATGCTAATTTATATATTGATCAGCAGAACTTTCCACTTTGAGCAAAACCATATTCTTTGCTAGAGATCTAAAGCAAAGGACTCAAAGAAATGCTAAATTAATAATGGAATGGCTTATAATGATTTTGATGAGATTGGTAGACTTGTTCTTCGTGGAAGCACAGTGTTAATGAGAGTATCTCTGGGATACACAGTTCTCCATGTATGAGCCGCAGAAATTATGATCCTATTCTGGCTTTCCACRTGAGCAGAACAGGCTTCAGTTTTTAATGCTTGGCCTTCCGGTTCGGTTGATGGTTTAGATCAGGATTTTCATGTGTGTTTATACACAGACACAGAAACAAGCACACACATACGTGTAGACACACAGAGAGAGTTCTTTGCTGGGTCCAAATTCTGCCTTTTATTGTATAGATGAAACCCTATTCAAGTCTCTTTAGGGCTATATAATTGTAAAATTGAAGCCAAAGTTTGCCTTTTAGTCTACAAATAAATAAAATATAAAATAAAACCTATGAAAAACTGTCAGATGAAGCTGASCAAAGAACCTTGTCTCTTCCATTGCTTGTAGAAACCAGAGTGCAGATGTTTGGCCTTGACTGCTTATTTGCAATGTTACTGCTCAGGTCATGGGTGACCATCTGTTTCCTTTCATTCTTATGACACAGCACTTGCCCTCCATGAATCTTTCTGAGTTTCCTTCTGATATGATGGCAAAAGAGGAATGAAAGAAATACTTATTTGGACAAGAGGCAGAGAAGCTTGAATGAATAATATTATTGTAGTAAAACAGTGCAATTCTTCTCTTTAGTTTCCAAGCTTCCCTAATAGTACTGTTAACTACTCTCAAAACAGGCAGAAGAGACAGATAAGCTGCCCTTACATTGGCTCTAGCCCTTGTGGGACTCTGTTTCTCCTGATCAACTAGATTGGGAACCTGTGGAAACTGATAACAAAAATAGTATAAGTACTTAAATTAGTTGCTATGAGTACCCCTGTAAATATCCGGACTATTGCTCAGAGGGAGCAAATATTTGTCTAAACTTTGTAACAGTAAAACATTAGCTCTTTCAGAAGGCTGAATTGGCATTCAGTATAATTTCATGAATCAGTGGTCTCTTCTGTAACACAGATGGGCATTTTTTAGATTAATTCTAACCCTATATTATGAATAGTTCTCTTCATGAGTGGGCCTGGGTTTATTTCTACAAGGAAATAGTATCTTTTCTTTTTTGAACAAGATACTCCTAAGCATGAGAGAAGAGAACAATGAGACAATGTTGAAAAGAAAAAAACAAAATGCAAAGTTAACCACAAATTTCCATAATAAGGAAACAAACCACAATGTACTCTGAGATGGAGCCAACCAGTCCCTCGTTGGTTTTCGATATGAAATGGAGGGGAAAATAAGAAAAGTTAAGGAACTTTCAAATGGCCTACATATCCAGTTGATTATCCCCATGGCCCAACTCCTCTTGTCAAAACTATGTATGCAGCACTGTTGCATGCAACCCCATTCACTTGGATGAAATGACAGCAAAATCAAGTTCATGTGTACAGTATGCAGGGAAGCTACATCTTATGTCAGTAATCTGACTTCCAAGAGACTACTTAAAGTCCTAAACACATCAACTGGCTGGAAAGATGAGTTTTATTTTTTGTATCTTCAATAATCTTATTGCAAAATGTTAAGTTTATAGCACAGCTACTGCAGCTTAAAAGCTTAGTTTTAATAGTTTGAGTCAGATTTTTATCAGTATAACTCCCTTTGTTCTGGCAGTGTATGCAGGGGAAGAATTTAACCTTTTCTACAAATACTTGTTCTAACTAAAAATGACTCAGCTATGAAATAGCCAATTTAACTAAGTGGCTGCAAACTCTCCCAGTATCTTTGAGCTTAGCCACAAGCAGTCTTGGGTCTCTATTTGACTACACCCACTGACAAGGGAGCAAATGCTCTTAGTTTTGAAACCACTTCATTCCAGACTGAATCCTGAAGTAACCATTCTGTTGAATCCTTACCATTCTTAAATCATCTCCAGAACCTGCAGACTTAAATGGTCTTCAAGCAGATTCTGCACATCTACACAAACAGTAGATACAGGTAAATATCAAAATGGACCATATTTAACATAGTATGCTATACCAGCATTTACTGGAACTTGACCCATATAGCCAAGGATTTCTAATTCATACTGTTGCAGTAGAATAGTCCACCAGGGACTTCAATATTTCTATACCCAGACTTTGACTACCACGCACCACATTTCTTTTAAATAAAATAAATATGGGGAACAATCAATAATAGAAAATTCAAAACAGGCCTGTGATGCTAAAAGCAAATCTCTGCTAAAGCCAATACTGCTAAGCTACCTGCTAAAGGCTGGATTGCCTACCTGCAAGGATAAGTGCTTCAGACTGGCTCAGGCCCACACTRCTCGAACATCTTGGTTCCTTCTAAGAATACTGTCTGAGTCCACGCTTCATAGCCTTCTGGGGCCTGTGTAGTTCTCCTTTGGCTCTGAGATTTTTGTAATAACTGTGATATTTGTTTTTTCAGTTCAAAGTGCTTGAAATAAAGGGAAAATTCTGATGAAGCCCTCATGAGTTTTTATAGCACAACAGTCAGTTAACACAAATATGGATTACTAGGTATGTACCTCATATGGGATTGGATGGCTACACCTGTACCTCAGGGTGTTATCATCTACATGCTTGGAAGCACGCATGGTTAATATATGGAAATCTGTTTTGCATTTATGAACTTCTGGATAGTCTTTTATACTTTATTTTATTTTTCAATTCATACTGTTGGCTCATCATATTTATTAAATAGGAGCTTCAGATTGAAACATTTAGTAGTACTGATTCTGCCTCTCTCCTTTTCTCCTATTGAAAAAAGACTATGACTTCTTAAAAAAATCTGTATATTTCTCCTAATTTTTAAAGAATATGAAGATTCCTTTGCTTTCCTAAAGACTTAAACGTTCCTTTAATGGAGAAAATGATTTATCTCAAATAATCACTGGATGCATAGCAAATGTGATTTTCCATTTCTTATGAGATCTGCAATCAGCACAACCAACAGCGTTATACATATGTTGCCACAACAGGAATGGTGTTGATTAATATTTATATTGGAAAAATGCAGCTGAAAGAAGCTGATATTTGGTGGAGACTTCCACAATTCTCAGCACTTCTCTAGATCCAGTTGAATTCTCTGAAAATCTTTATGTAGAATTCTCAATATCACTGATTCTGTTCTATGCATTTATTTACTTAGTAACTTCCTCCTTATTTGCAGAAAACTGTAGGAAACACAATATCTGATAATTAAATAGTATCTCCAGCAGGGAGGTGATCTTGACTTGAGGTTGGTTTATTATATTTCCATGTGATTTTTGCTATCACTGAGTCAGGAATCAATATTAGTATTACACAATTGTGCACTGAACCACCTTTGATCTGTGATTCTAAATACAGCAAAGAAGAGAACTTCTGTACTTTTGCAGTCTATATGTACACACTTAGAGCTAGCTAGGCAGGAGGCTCTCAGCACCTTGCAAAATTGGGTTATGCTTCTTTTAAAGTCAGTAGATTTACTACAGATTTATGTCACTGTAAGTAAATTAAGAAACTAGCCCTCATTATTAATCAAATCACAGATACAGAAAGTATAAGAGCACAAGAGGTAGTAGATTTTCCTCTTTAATTTAGGAACATTTGATATAGAATATTTGCATCTGACTGGACTTCTGTTAAAAATGCCCATTACTTCCCCTGGGAAATTATTCAGTAGTCTAATAGTTCTAATGCTGAATTTTTTCTCCTAATTTTTCTTCTTCTTTATTTCATTCTATTAATTCTCATTGTACAGGTGCTGTATCAAATTATTTCTATATCCTTTTGATAATAATGTCATTCAAATAGACTGCAACTGTGTTTTTAGCTAGCTAGCTTACTGTACCACATTTAAGCATCACATTATACTTCTGTTTTGCAGTAGAAGAGTCAAGTACTCAAAATTTGAAAATACAGGTAAGGCTTCATATGCAACTTTTTGTCATCCAAACTGTAGGTAGGGTAAAGCACCTATTGATGACATGATCACATACATTTTTTCACAGGTTTGCTACTTCAGTCAGACCAACAGAATCAGTTTAAACAGGTAGCCAGGAAACTCTAACTGAAAATGAGAGTTTAGGTTTAGAAAAACCTTATGCAGTGTTCTGAGGTGTATGAGATATCCTAGATATGCACATTGTTAGGCAGAAAAATATCTCAGTCCCTGGAGATGAACAGCTAACTAGACATGTTGAGATCATATCTGACTGCATGGATGCAGGGGGAAGCTGATGCTTCTAGCCACATTTGCCTAACAATTTGACTGTTTGCCTGAAGGACCTCCTTGTTCTAGCTCCTCGCTGTAAAAGGATTTTCACATCCAGATTTTGTTTTCTAGGAGGGCATCTCTTCCATCAGTCCCTGGAGTGATCTGGCCATGACTGAGCTTCTCTTTTTCTGTTAACACTGAGATATAGTACAGCCTGAAAGGGAAAGCTGATCAGACCAGATGATAGGAGCCTGGCCCTGTAAATAGTTGTTTGGGCATTTGGCCAGGAAGGGTCACATGGGTTCTAGTACTGAACAGTTTCTCTTTTTTCTCACTTTTGTCTAAGGCTAAATACTTCAGCTACCCTGGGAGCAAACCAGTATCTAAATGCAGGAAGTGGTTTTAGGCACTTGGAGGCTGGAGCAATGAACTACAGCTATGAAGCAGGTGTTTAAATCCAAGCAAGACATTTTAGACACACCAAAGCTGTCTGATGGAGTGGGGTCATGCATCTCCATGTTCCATATACTGTCTGTTTTGAATCCCAGTCTAGGGACTTAAACATTCCTCCAGACAATGTAGAGAAAAGTTGGATATTTGACTTAGCTTTGAGAATTCCTCTTTGCTCCTCCTCCTTTGCAGCACTGAACAATATTATGCTAAAATGCCTTCTACTGAATGTCTACCATGGTGAACAACATTCTGATATTTTGCTTGTAGAATGATAGAAAAGTATTTTCATCATTTGGCTTAATACTTGTTGTCCAATGTATAACTTTAAGTCTCATATTTTCTGCTCATTATCTGAACCTTGTACGTGTAAGGACTCTGTGGTAGAGGCAGGGGTAACAAACAGCTCCCTAGGGTTGCAGTCTCCACTGTCCATCTTCTCATACCCATTTTCTGTCATCTCTTCCATTTTCTTTCCCATTCACCTTGATAAACCATTTCTAGCTCATTCCAGTATCTGTTCTTTGTTCTCCTTTGTTCTCCTGATTCTTCCTTCCTTTTATTTTCCTATTTCCATTGTAAGCCTGTAAACCAATCTACCTACTCAGTCAGTCCCAGACTCCTTTTCTAGGCCCGACACTGTCACCCCAACCCAACATTACTCCTAGTTTCCCTCCTCCACAACTGTTTAGCCTCAAGCAGCAGTCACTCTTCATCCTCCAGAATCTTTGTTCTTATCTCTTATAGCCACTTCTCTCCCTTCTCCCTTTCCCATGTCTTTAGGCTGATGCTTTTACACTGGGAGGACATGGCCTCCTTCTCTGTGTTGTCAAGAGTGGAGCAAAAACTGATTCTTTGCACAGGAGAAACACACATATCAGAACTGAGATCTGGTGTGGCCTACTGCTGGTTATAGGAGGTTCAGATTCACAGTTTCAGTCCCAGGATTTCCAATGTGAAGGAAATTTTTAGGAGATTTCCTGTCAAAATCAAAGCAGTATGAATCTAATATATGCAAACAGTAATTTTCAGTGGATTTTAAGGACAAATTATCCAAAGCACCATTCAATGGCTTAATGATAAGACCCTCCTTTGTCTCCTCCTACTTTACTCTCTTTCCAGCTTTTGCAAAAGTTGTATTATGGACTTCCTATACCAGGAATGTTTTTCTTTTTGATGATTAGCTATAACTCATGAGAACAATTCAGCTGTCCTTTTGTTCAAACATTCCATGACTCTTCCACTCTTCCACATATACATTCACATAYAACCAAAATGCAAGTGTTCCCAGTTATGTTTTGAGACCAGTTATGTCACATGAAATACACGAACAACATCTGATCATGAGATCTGATGGGAGTTCCTCCTCTCTCTTATTTTGCTGATGTTACAAAATGTGTTGTGGTCACACAACAAAAAACCCCCCTTGCATTAGGGTTGAGTGACATAATGTGAGAAAGAAGGAATGTGGCATATGAAGCATCCTGTCTCCATAAGAATCTGTGTGCCTCGCCCCACTTCCAGAAGGCTAGGCAAAGCTGCTGTACCTACAGCTGATGCAAGATTATGACTCCCCTCACCTTTTACTCAGAAATGGTAGATATCTTTTGTTCCTACTTCTCTAAAAAAAGTACTAGCTTGAATCTGACCTGTGAGTGGAAATATGTAAGTTCAGGTGACTGGAACTTGTTCAAGTTATAAATCTCCAAGTCCAGAGACTTAAAGTGAGAAAGTAGCTTTAGTAATACATACATGCTAATTACAATTTCTCTCTTTTGGTCTTTCCTCATAAATGAGTTCCTCCAAACCGACAGAACCAACAAACAGAGCCCACTATTTCACTGTTAAGAATTTGACTACTATAAACATGTACAAAATATGTGATTTTCTATTGTCAAAGCATAATGCATGCTTTTGTTTAATTGTTCGCTGAAAAATTCTTCTGGAGTATGTGTGTATATGTTTGAATATTTGAGAAGGATGCTCTGAATAGTTCAGGATTGATAAGAATTCAAGTGAAGTCGCTTTACTTCTTGATTCCATGAGCATCACCTGTGTTCCTGAGGGGACCAGGGAAATGGTTTGCTCCTCCAATGTCCACTTTTGCTTGACAGGCCCTTCATTAGGACTTGGAGAGATGAATCAACCCTCTGATTGTTTGTGGGTCTGGAGTCTGGTCTGGAGTTTGTAGATGATAAATGGTGATGGTCTTCTCCTTTCCTGCATTGTTTCCTAGATCCGCAGTGTTCCAAAAGTGAATGTGTTTGCTCTAAACTGAGCAATCTGATCTGAGGGTATGTAATACGTATCACTTCTATGCTCGATACTGTGTTCCATCATTAATGTTTTACTTTTGCTCACCAAGAAATGCTTCTCACAGTAGAATATTCTTGTCCAGACCTCCTGCTTTCTTTTTTTATCTTGCTGAGCACATCCTCCTCAATTTTTTTTTAAATATTCTTTTATTTTAGATAATGCAAACATTCCTGAAAAGCCTTCTGTAACTAATTCATATATAGAACTTGCTTTAGAGAAGCCCGCTTTGTTCTTCCCCAGATAGCACTGATCCAAAAGGCAGTATATTACCATCAAGGTAACTCTAACACAGTTTTATACCCAGAACAGAACCAGCGAGTGGTCCAATGACACCATCACAGCACACCTAATCTTCAGCAATTCCAGTCTTGCCAACTCCTTGTCAAATTCATATTGGCTTTTCTTACTGTGGTACCAATTTATTTGAAGCCAGCAGCACATAGATTGTTTCTGAATTAATCTCTGCTGATTCATTTCATTAAAATCAATGGAATTATTCCTGAGGAGATACACAGGAAGTGGAATTACAGGCACTAGAGGGCTCTAGAGCTCTGTCAGTATGACGTGTTTTATATGAACATTTAGTAGAAATTTTAATTACCTTCAGAAGTGAAACAGCTAGCTTAGGTAGTAGGCAGAGGTAGGAAATTTTCTCTGGACATTCAGAGGAAACCATCCAATCTCTGCAGGAAAATAGGGATTACTTCACGGTAAGCAGCCTTAATTTTTAGCCTTCTTAAAGCTATTCCAGCTCTTAAATAAAAATGCTATTGTGTTAGAAATTCTGGAAAGTGCAAAAAACCCTCAAACACTGGAAATAACCTTATACACAAACTAATGACTCMCTTTTTCTTGCCAATCAACTTCTTTAATAAGATTTTATCGTTGAAAACAGTTTTCATAAAAATAATAAAATAATGACAACCTTATTGAAAAGTCCCCCCACCACACACTATGACTTAAAATTGCCTGTTTATTTGCTTTCAGTTATATTATAAATTCCCATGGGTACATAGATCCTTTTTTGATTTCAGACAGGAAATATCATTCTGTCAATATGCTTGTCTAACATAGACTWAGCAATTTTTTTTTCCAAATAGGAGACATTCTGACATTGCATTTCATTTACACAAAGATGACAATATTAAGAAAACTTAATGTAATCATTTTTTCTTGTATGAGTAAGAATCCAGATACCAGTCTGGAATGAATTTTTCCAGCAAGCTTAAAGGTAATAATGGTTAGCTTCCTAACTGCTGATGCTTAGGTTTTGGCCTTTTCCACTTGTGGTTGTTCAGCTTCTTGAGTAGCTATAGTAGCTTTGTTTTTCTACTTGATGTTGTAAGTTTAGCAAGGACTCATTCCAGCAAAGCTCATAAGTAAAATTTAAAGCAGTAAAAAGATCCAGTGAACCATTTACTTGAACTTACACATATGCTTTGGTTTGTTGTTGGCTGAGGGCCTATGTCCTAGTTGGATGCCTTCTTCCTCAGCTTCATTGGTGGTTCTCAAACTGTGAGAAATTTATATTCGAGAAAAAAGACAAATATTTAAGGTCTTCCTAGAGATGCAAAAGCTAGACATAGAGAAGACATGCTATACTAGTCTGTCTCACTTCCTGTGCAAGATTGTGCCCTACTGTTTATAGCTAATATAATTGCTTGCCCAGTTTTAAAACCCTGTTAATAGAGTTCATACTATTCTTCTTAGACTGTGCTGTGGTCACCATTTCCCAGGCTGTGTAAGATACTAAAGAGCCATTTTTAGAATATAGGGCATTATGAAAACATATGACTTTAATATATCTGAGGGACAAATATAATATATTTTAGTATATCTGAGGGACAAATGATGATACAAGAGACACAGCTTATATGTTTCATAGCTAGAGACTGGCATAACCTTTTGGTAAGTAAAGAGAACCATTTCTGTCCTATGTTTTGCGAGTCATTGTCCATGTGGATGCCACTTATGGAACACGCATGTTCACTTGGTCCCTTTTTATCTGTTGTGTCTTTATGGCCAAACCATAAACTCAGTGACTTCCAGGTATGTCTGCATTGCTAAAGGAATATGCCCGTTAATAGTGTCCACAGTGTATTTTCTTTGGAATAAAAAACTATATTTTTTTAGTCCCACTTTTCAACTTTCCAGCTACAGATACAAGTAATCTCAAAATTGACTCCTATGTTTGAACATCTTCATATAGGTATCTACACATGCACTGGGTGTCTAAGTTGCCACTGTAATCAGTAGAGATTTAGCTAGCATCACCAAAGGAGCCTTAACATTCTTTCAGCTAACATTAAATCAAGTATCAGCATCTGTTCAGCTGAACAACACTGTACACTTTATTAGAAAGCCCTCAGCCCCAAAGGAGTGATCTAGCACACTCTCAGCTCTGAGATCTGGGCTCCAGCCCTTGAGGAGTGAGTGGTCTGGCTTTCTCTCAAGCCACTGCTCTGCCACTACCTTCCCTTTCAGAAATCTTTGGGTGTTAAATTAGTTGTTATTTCAAGTAGAATGGAAGGGGAATTTCATACAGTTTTTATAACATATGTTTCAGGGGTTTTGTCAGTTACTAGCAGTGGCCAGGAAAGTTTTTTTTCCCCGTTTTTGATATCAGTATAGTGTATGGTTTTGTTTTCCACCTTTTTCTGAAGCACTAGGTGTTGCAAAACAGGCAAGAAGTATTTATGTTCTTAGTGATATTTCAGCAGCTCTCAGAGGTCTGACTGATATGTGTCATTTACGGCTAAGCTGATCTCTAGATTTTGAGTTAAGAATGTTTACAAGGTCAAGTTCACATGGACTGATTGGATTTTGCCTCTCTTTTTAACTGTGGGGCAGAGTGCACTGGATGGAATTGAGTGGCTGCTTTCACTTAACATATTCTCTATTAATGAAGTGACTCAGGACATCAGTGATGACTGTGACCATAAGGCTAGGACAGCAGCATACCCACAATGGTTTAACTGTTGCAATGGCTTCTGCATGGATCATAGGATTAGTTACCTAAACATGCTGCAATTACAATACATTGGGTACAGGAGGGAGAGCTCTCAGTACTTTCTAAAATTCAGATCCCTCTACATTATTATAAGCTGATCAACAAAACATCAGTATTCCAAATTATTAGTTGCTTTTGAAAATCTTGGCTCATGAGTTTTTGCTTTGTTTAGTTTCTGCTTTTTATTTATCACCCCTTCCCCCCCAGAACTAGCAAAATCTTGGCAAACTTACATTTAGATACAAAATTTTTAAGTACTGGACTAGTGTTTTTATTACAGAATCATGGCAGTTTCAGTGATAGATGTTTTTGATTAAACCCCAGCATCATAGCACAATATTCTAATACTCACCCAGGCATGCGCTGCAGAAGAAGCTTTTAAAGACTTTTTGCACAGAAAGGTTTTGTGTCAGAAAAAGCCACAGTGGGTCATTGCAGCTTTAGATTTCAAGTATTTATTTACGCAGAAAAGGTGGATATGGAGACCAAAAYAAAAGCAAGCTGATCTACCTCAAGAAGAAAGTTGGCTTTGTTTTTCACCAGTACTTGTTACTGCAGTCAGACCATGGTCAGTTTATACATCACACCACGATCAAGAGCAGTTAGCTTAAAAATATTTTATTTGCTAAGGAAGCTTCACAGCACTATGCTTTACTACACGATGCACCACATGAGCATTCATTCTGTGAATTGTAACATTATTTAAAAGTGTTATAAAAAGATGAACTGCCTCCTTTTGTTCTCTCTTGACTGGTAATTTCGTACTGTCTGTTGAAGTGGCAGCGTTGGTGGGTGATTACAATGCTGATGTCAAAGAAGGAGATGTCAAAGAGATCCTGCATCCTAAAATGCTGCCTCCATTACATATCTCTTTGGTCATGTATGTTGCAAATTCTTTCTGAGGATTAAATATAACTATATAGCATGATCCAGATATTGTACTTTTTTTCATTTAGAGAATTTTTCCCAATCATATTTCTTCTCATATGGAATGACTGAAATATTTTGATGCTCATAGTAATGCCTTGGTCATTTGATTCATGAAAAATCATTATTATTGCAATCTTTCAGCACTGAGTGAATTATTCTGAGCTTGAACTGGAAGCAACTACATTGGTATATTGCTATTATTCTCCTACCTCTCTTCATAGGAAGCAACCATTGAAATGACCTCAGAATTTCAAGGTTCACATATTTCATTTAGCACATTATCAGCCTTAAACATATTACAACAATAGAAATATTGCAAAATGTTACTTCTTATTTTAAAGTGGTTCTATTGTCCCCGGTAATTCTGTGCTGATTATGGAAGTTTAACTAAGCTTCCTTGTCCTCCAGTGGTGAATAGCATGAACAGCAGCTGAAAAGAATACTCAAAATCATTAAAGCATTCACAGAAAAACATGAAGATATTTCAGAAGGAAGAAAGAAAAATAGAACTCCTTTAATATTTGTGTTATACTCAATGTTTTAGGTCACTCCCATATTTTGAAGCAATGATGTAAAAAAGAATAGTTCTAACTATGGATATGCATCCTCTGGAGGTGCTTTATCCTAGGCATTGTGGAAGCATTCAGAGCTGGTCAGTGCACACTTAAGAGTTCAAAATATGTAAAGCAGTGCATGCAGTTGCAGGGATGAGRATAAGTAGAGGCTTAGAGAGGAAAAGATAAGTCATTTGCACATGGTGCTGCAGCAGAGCTAAAATCTGTGTCCTGACTTGTTTTGTCTAATGAATTTCATTACATAACTAATTTCATAATTAAGTGCTTATATAAAACTGACACTTCTTTTAGTTGTGCTGAATGCCACGTTACAGGTCATTAATGGCTGAATTTTTTCTCATGGTCCATATAATGCTTTTAATTACTTCCATAGTAGATCAGTGGCCACAAAAGAAAAAACTACCCATACAACTAATGCTATTTTAAATTTTATTTGGCAGTTTAATTAGAAATGACCAATAGTGAAAAAAAAACAGTTTTTTTTTTTACCCTGTTCATGTTACTAATTATTTTTCTTATTTAGAGTTGTAAGGCAACACATGGAAAGCAATCATTTTTCCCTTTGTGGGCACCCACAACTCTATTGCTGTAAGCATCAGTGAATGTTATTGATACAAGCAACTTGTTGGAGCAGAAAAAATATAGAAGAGAGGGCTATATCCATGCAAATAAAGAAAAAAATGAGAGATAATAAATATATCCTGTCCAGTCATTCATATGCAGAGGTATTTTAGATAATACGTAAGACAAAAGTAAATGTAGTTTCTGTGGGTCTGTATTTTTAAAGCACTGTTCATCCATCTCTGAAATATGCATGATTCTCGTATGTGGAAATTTTGTTAACTACAAATTTTAGCAAGAATGGGATTTCTACCTGGCTGCATTGAAACCAGTGGTAAAAAACACACTGCCTGTAATGAGGCTAGCTAGTGTTAATGATAGAAATATCATTAGAAATATCATTAACACTGTTATGACCAGAGTCAGTGATGTCATCTTTGCCACTGAAAAGAAAGAGCATATGCAGTCATGTCAAATGTGTTCACATTTATGCTTTGAAATAGTGGCTGCTGAAAGCTGTGCTGAGGCCTAAACAGAAACGTTTATCCTCCCCCATCCCCTGTACACACACACACAATTTCCTACACCTCCTATTTACCACCCAGAGAGAAGGATCACATTTCCACTCCTTCTCTGCTCAGAGAGAGTTTCAGAAGCTTTTGAAAAACTCTTGACCTCACACATATGTAGCATTACCACAGAAAGCTCCTTTAGTTTTCCTCTGATACCTACTTCTGGGTAATCTCATACAGAACTATAACTGGGATAAATAAAAAATGCTGTCATTTTTTGATCTGCTATTTCTCTTCAGATATTCTTGTGAATGGTTATTAACAAAAGGTTTAAGTAAAGTGCCCTCCCTCCATGCTTTGTAGCAGCTCTGATGTTCACTGTTGCATCTGAAACATAGCTTGCTTCTCCCTAGTAGCTGGGCTGTTTTGGACAGAGTAAGCAATTTCTGAATACATTGTATTGTGAGCACYGTCAGTTTTATACATGTGTGTGTGTTTTCAGGGGGGTGGCTCATGAGTAGCAGCTATATCAGGAAGGTATCATCTGAGAGAGGTAACTGATGGAAGGATCTGCAGCTCTGTGAGAACCTGATATGGATGGAAATTTCCCCTATATTCAAGGTCAAAGGCATCCCTAAGCCCAGGTAGACCACTGGTCTTGAGAAGCTGATGCAAACCAGTTWCTACAGCAACTGCACACAAGAGAGTAATGTAGCTAGCAACACTTCCAGCTGTGTTTGACTCTCCAGCCCTTGTGACTAGGAGTCCATTTTACAGCTGGATCAGCTTCATGAGAGCACCAGTTTGAGGCTAGAACAGAACACAATGTCTTTCTCTAATCAGTAGTAAGTCCACTTCCAGTCTCACATGATCAGTTTTTCAAAAATATATTTACAGATCCCAAAAGAAAAACAGGATTAAATGAACTGTTAAAAGACATTACTGCATGAATTTTGTTGGTCTGCCTTTTTAATTAAATTTTTACACTAGCAGGCTGCTTGCCTGTCTCTCTGTCAACCCCTAGTATCATTTTTAATCAACAGCCAATTTCATTCAGATTTGAACTAAGGATTAACATAGCAATGACAACTGAGTTCTCCACAAGCTGTGTGAAAATCCATGGCTGTTTAGAGAAGAGAGGTCAAATTAATGTCCACTGAGAGATAGGCAGGCTGAGCTCAGCTCTTACATGTTCTGCTCAGCACACAAGCAGAGAGGCTAATCTGCAGATGAAGATGCATTGCTGTCTTGCCCAATGAATGTGTCAGAGGTACCTGGGGGCAGATTTGAGATTATCAGCATGCAGGAGAAAGAGGTTAAGAAACAGACTGCAATATTTGGGGGAAACCAGGCTTCATTAGTGGTATTGCTCATGTTCCTTTCTTCTGTCATCATCAGGCAAATGAAAGTTTTCTCGAGGCTAAATACAGATTTGCTAGCTTTCTAATTTTTTTTTGGGGGGGGGGGAAGGGGTAGTTTGTATCTCTGAAATGTATCCTAGCCTATATTTCTGAGATAATTCCAGCTATTTTAAAAGGAAATTGATTTGTTTTAGAAACTGTTTAAAATGTTGTGCATAAACTCTGAACTAATAGGTTGAGAAAATGATTTAATGTTAAATTTCTAATACTTTCTTGAAAACTGCAACATTTGCATTGTGCATTATTAATGTATGCAGTTATCTTAATATTTTTAGTATTGTGTGTTTGGGATAGAGTTACTAGTACAAGCTGGGTGCCATGTTGCACTGCACAGCAATAAGAACAACCAAGCTAGTTTCTTCCAGTTTATGACCCTTTTATGCATAAGAGTATCTATTTCTTCTAGTGCCCCATACTCTCTAATCAGGTATCCCATATTCCTTTTCTTCTGCCTTCTGGATTTTTTTGGGTAATCTTGAAAAGAAATGTATCCACCTTAACGAGCRTTTTCCTTTGTGTTCTTCAAAAAGAGAAGCTCATCCAACAAGGTCTGAAGAATAATTTCTTCTAGAAAGGATGTGACCAACCATTTTCCTCCTTCAAAATGGCTGCAGCTTCCTTTTCTCAGCAGGTCCAAGGCTTCAGGCTGCTCTCAGAGAAAATGGTGACCCTGTTTCAAGATGGTCACCCCCACTTCTTATTCTCAGTGCTCTCCATGGAATGAGCTTGACAGCCCTGAGGTAGGTGGAATTTTGACTAAGCTTCTCAAAGCCCCCATACCTCCAGGATGCTGAACGACAACACACTCATCTGCCTACACACAACTGAGGCATTACAGGCCTGGACAACTCTGACTGATTGAACCGACCTGGGGGCAGGACCCTATTACCTAGCCAATGCTCAGAACTGATTAACCCCTTAGCCAGTGTCAAATGCATTACATTGCTGTAAGAAGACTATAAATCATAGAATAACTGTAGGGTCAGGCCTATAGTTGCCCTCTTAGATCTCTTGCCTAAAGCCTACTGTTGATCTTTCTAAACAGAATATGTTAGTGCTATTYTGACAGAAGGAAAATGGCACAGGAGCTTCCTACCTAGATTTTTATTGATCAAAACATTTTGTAACTTGTTAATTTCTTTTCTTGTTTCTTCTGGTCACAGCAGGGAATGCACAACATGCTAGGCAAGGTGTATTTAGGTTTTGGGATGGTTGTAGGAAGAGATTTTTGAATGGTGGCAAAAATCTTGTACCTTTGCAAACTTGCTGCCTGCATGCCAACAGTTCTAGTCGTGTAGTTTAACTTCATTTCAGCATTATCCTGAGGATTTTTGATTCCCGAGTTTCTTTCTCTGAGTGTGGTCACTTTTGAAAATGGTAGCTGTGTTACTTAGTGTCTTACAACTGGATCTAGCAGTGTACTTAGGTATTTTTAAAGGTAGATACAATGCCAGAAATGCCTGTTTCTAGCTATATTTCCCCACACATGATGTCCTAGAATGGAGCCCAGGATTCTGTGGTAGGCACTTAGACCCCTTACAGAGGCTGGCAGGAATGTTCCTCAGAATGGGAATCAAAAAGTCAACTCAATTTAGCAAGGAGATGCCTGAAGTTGGCAAAGGCTGACAGTAGACAACCAGGAAAATGCTGAGAAAAAGAGTACATTTTCAGCCGTTCTCAAAACTTTGGAGCCTTGTCCAGGTCTCCTACTTGAAATTCATAGCCTGTTATCCTTTCCTAAAGAGAGTTCTCTCAAGTTCTCTCTCTTTCAGAAGGAAGCAGGATCTGCACAAGTGAAAAAGGAAGAGGAGAAGGTCTTTGTGACTATGCTGGTACTTGCGTTGGTGACGGTTCACTTCTGTAGAGTAGCCCAGTAGCTAAGGCACTCCCCTGGTAGGTGGAAGCAGGTAGGACTCCTGCTTCCAGGTCCACAACTGTATATAACACAATATATCAATAATATAGATGAAGTATGAATTAAAGCAGGGACCAGAATCCAGGACATCTTTCTCTGAGTGCGTGTCATGTTCCTGCTTGTTTTCTCTCTCTGACCCAGTGTATCTTGAATTCTCTTTTAGCATGTCAGAGCAGCTTTGAAAAAGGCAATGGATAATGCAGCCTTTCCTGAGTAGTGTAGAATATGGCTTAGTATAGAGTACTGCTTAGGGCGTTCTCTTGGGAAGCAGAAGATGCAATTTGAATATCCTCAGACAGAGGAGAGGGTTGATTCCAAGTCATCCACTTCCTGGATGAATGCTTAAAGACAAGTGGCTGCATTAGCACCTCCTTAGAAAGGAAAATGGAAATGGCCCCTCATTTAGCTGCATCTACCTTTATCAAGAGAGACATAAAGGGCAAATTTTTCAAAGATGGGTTAGGCCCAGGTCCTCAAAGACATTTAGGCACTTGATTTTCTTTGATTCTAGGGGGAATTAGCTTCCAAAGCGCCTTTGAGGATCTGGACCTTAGAGATTTAAGATACTCAATGTCATTTATCGTATGTGGAATCAGTGGGAGCTGGGCATTTAGCGAGAACCCCACAGTCTGTATGTTCCTAAATTATGTATGCACTTTTGAAAATGCTAGTCCTTTGTCATGCAGAAAATCAGAATAGATGACTGATGATACTTTCTCATCTTAACATTGCTTAAAAAGCTGTATAAGATCATGTGAGCATTATGATGGACACATCATAGTCATATATATGTATGCATCCTGGGATATTTTATGTCTATATGCACTTCTGACAGACAGTCAGTTTTCCTTCAGTATGGCACATCTTATGAAAGGTTGCTTTTTAATTATTTAAATTACTTCCATATTTTCTGATATTTAAATTTTTTCAACTGTATATATATATTCCAATATTTTTAAAGAAAATTCCATAAATATTTACTTCTATTGCCTGTGTTTTCTAGAAGTTCAGTATTTCAGTATTGATTTACCTTAGTAGAACCAAATCTGTGAATAATACCTATATTGTCTTTTGAAAGAAAAGACTTGTGCTATTTACCTTGAGTTTTAATTTCTTAAGGCTGGTATATAACTTCCTGTTCCTGTTTTTTTTTTCTTCCTCTTCTTTTAAACATTTGAACCAGTTACTACTGCTAATAGAAAAAAACTCTTCTGGACTTTTTGACAATGTAACTTTTAAACTCATCACCAACTTTATAGGGCTTTATGTTAAGTGTTTGCCTTATCTCTCACTTCTGCGGTTTAGGCAAAAACCTACCGGCTGTAATAATGTGCTGAGTATTTCCAGTCAGGTGGGTTTCTTTTCTACTAGAATATATTCTAGTTAAAATAGTCTTAGAATTTCATGGTAACTTGGGAATTTTTTAAGCTCCTTTGCTCCAAACATTGTTGATGTAACACTGATAACCTTCACCACCTGCTCAACGTTAACCTGCTTTCAATGATAATTAATGAGAATTCGCATCTTAGAAACGCATATAGACTACACATTTGATACCAAAAGCAGGGTTACATCATCACAATTCTACTCATATTTTATCCTTCTTCTTCTTCTTCTTCTTCTTCTTCTTCTTCTTCTTTTTTTGTCTTAAGATGTTTTCCTTCTCTTTAGGGCTAAGGTGGTTTGCCACCTTGAGGGCAAGACTAGGTAAGTTCCCTGTTGTTAACATCCGTATTTCACCTTCTTGGTCTTGGGTCTCTTTCAGACATAACAAGCAGTATAAACTGCCTTTATCTTGTTTCTTATCTTCAGCCATTCTGATATGAATCTTCTTCATACCTTCACTCTTTTCTTAAGTTTCTATAATTCATCCACTGCTTCATAGTAAATCTGCCTTACAACCTCACTTATGGCCTGGCACGTAATTCTAAAATAAAACAGGATGAAGTGTTTATTAAAAGAAATTAATGAGTAAGAGGAGAATTACTATATTTAAATATTATCACAAATGTACAAGGAACACAAAAAACAAGAGTTGGGATTACAGAAATAGTAGAATTTACCTGTAGCATTAATAGGACCAACTGGCACCCAGAAAGGTGGTTCTTTTTACAGGAACTATTATTACATATATTTAAAGCTGTAAGTAAAAGACAAAAAGGACAACCAAAATTTAATTTTAGCATATGTATAGTGTTAGTGACTTATAATTGCATAATTAAGAACATTGTTGTGAAACTTATTGAATATCAATTCAGAAATAAAAAACAAAAGAGAAAAAAACCACTAATACTGGATACAGATTTCTCAGAATTAAGGAGAAAGAGAGAGAAAGAAAAACTCACTACAAAAGCTCACAGAATGTATTTGATTTTAAACATATTTGGAAGAGATGATGATTGCAATCACTTGGGTGAAGAAAATAGATAACCTAAATACAAGAGAATTCCTCTTGAATCTTTCTTTATACATGTCTCTCTTTATAAATGTAGAAAAAAATAGAATATAAGAATAGTAGAATATCTGAGTAATTTTGATCTGAATTCCAATTCATATTAAGCCAGTGGATTCTTAAGACACAGAGGGTAACACTGCCCAGGCATCACGTAATGTAAAAAATTAAGAAATCTATGTCCACATGCTTAAATCTGTAATCAGCATTTACTTCCTCCTAATTCCTTATTGCTCCGTAAAAGTCTTCTGTGACTAAACATGAATAGGTCTGCAGTGATACTCCTCTTAATGAAGTGAAAAGGAAAGAATTGTTCAACCACAACCTGCAGTGCTATGTGCTGGGACTTGATGTCCCTTAGGATACCCTGCCATCTTTCAGAGCAGCTCATTTTAAGTACATGTTAATTAAGGATCAGCATAGTTTTTATTTACTGAAGAAGAATGTGAGGAAGAAGAAATGGCCATACTTGTGGTTTTGCAAAGGAGCCACCAATGTTCTGGGTGTTTTTTTGTTTGTTTGTTTGTTTTGTTTTTTGAGAATGCAAAATAAGAGGAGAGGACTGAAACCAAATTTATGAAAAATGCATAGAGAAAAAATTAAATTTTGTGAAGGGAAAATAAGGATAAAAAATTAATCTGTGTTAGTTCTTCTATGCCAAAGAAGTTAAGGGTTATGAGAATAGTTTTAAAATTATTTTGAGGAAGCAAAAAACCCTGGAAAGAAAAACAATGTCCTTTAGAAAAAGAGGGAGAAGATGATAATAGAAATGATTAAAAATTATTGATTTTCGGATCTTGTTTTAAGGATCTGTGTTGAGCAAGAGGCATACAAAAAGAGCTCATATAACTTAGCAAATGAAAAAGACCTTCTCAAATATGTATTGATAAAGAACAGACGAAAGAATACTTGGAAAAATGGAACATTTACAAATTGTTCAGGACAACTGGTATTAAACAATTAGGAAATTCATTTCCTCTGACACRGACAATTATTTCTGAAGAGATATGGAAATGTGGGTAACTACCAAAACACTAGAGACAAAACAATAGAACTTCAAAAGGAAAAAAGAACAATGATTTTGGCAATTATTTTCTGAAGATTCTGTCTATATCCCAGAAGAGTAATAGAAAAATATTGAGAGAAAAAATTCACTAAGAATTAGGTTGCTCAGCCATCCCAGAGAGCAGGTCCCTTCCTTGCTACTCAGTTCAACTTCATTCCAGTTACCTGAGCAAGTAGAAGGGAAAGCAGCAGATAGACATGAGGAAGAAAAACTCATTCTCTGCATCTTTTCGTTACCTGCCATTGAGAAATGCTGCCRTGTATGTGGGACAGAGTAACTTGCTTCACTTGCAAGGCAAAGTAAAGCAGAAGGATTTTGACTTTCTGATTAATTTATTATTCAGTGTGCTACTGAAGCAGTGTTTTTCTCATCAGAAACAGAGTAGAGGTGTAACCTGATCTTCAGAAATATGAAGATCTAAAGCAGCAAGGAACAYGGAGATTTTGAAGATAACATCCTGATGAACAAAGGTGATAACATTTTGTTGTGGGCACATGTGAAAATGAGTGTCTGAAAGGAAAGCAGTAGGAGTCTGAATTCTAGTTAAGCSTTTGACACGATGTTTCATGAAAAGATAATCTCCAAATTAATACACAGTCTGAATAGTGACCGCAGAACTCATATTTTCTCATATTTTGTGGTTTACTTTCAACTACTGAACAGCTTTTGAACACATACACCAATAGCAGCCTTAATAAAACAGGCAAGTTTACTACTAGCGAGGCCTGTCTTTGATCACCCATCACATATTTGTGCTTCTCTCTGTTTAGGGGGGATCTGTTGAACATCTAGAATATCACTAGACAGGAGCGTCTGGTGGAGCCTGGCTCCACATCTGCCCATCTATTAATCATAGTCTATTTTAACTTTTGTAATACTGCTCAGGTTTGTTTTTTCACTGCTACTCCTTCCATGAACAGAAGTCAGGTGCTTTTTAAGAGCAGACTTGTGTTTAAAGTCCATGTCACAACAGTGACATTTGTAGGGCCGGTCACCGCTGTGTATATTCAAGTGGTCCTGGAGTGTACTTTTGGCAGTAAACGTCTTCAAGCACACCATGCACTGGAAGGGGCGGATACCCATGTGCCCCCAGATGTGTCTGTTGAGATTCTTTTTTTGTGTAAATGTTTTGCCACACTGCAAACACAAGAAGAGTTTGTGCATTTTCAGATGTCTAAGGTAGTTCTCAAGATGCAGAAACCCCCTTGGACACTTTGGGCATTGGTGCCGCCATGAATTACCAGGATCATCCAGACTCTGAAACCCATTCATCACAGTAGAAGTTCCTTTGGGATTATCATTRACAAAAGCCTGAAAGTGATTTCCTGACATTTCTGTATTTCTGCTTTCAACCGTAAAGGCAAGAAAAAATATAAATTGCTGGAGACTGAAAAGGGAGGAGCTTAGTGAAGGGTGACAGGAATTGGTTTTAAGTTCTACTTCATTTAACATCTTTCATATTGATTTTGAAGTGGGGTAATAGGCCTATTCATGCAATTCATTGATGGTACTAAATTGGAAAGTGTTGCAATCACTACTAAAAAAAAAAAATAATGCAAAGAGAGTTCAAGGGGTTAAAATATGGACAGAGAATAAGTAAATGAAATTCAATGTGGACAAAATGAACATTTATCTGTTTCAGGGAAATATAATTCAAAACTCAGGTATTCATGGAGACAGTGAAACCTGGAAAGCAATAAAACTGCAAAAGGGCTTAGAAATGATAGTGAAAGGAAAATTAGGCTTGAATTTGCTATGCAGTGTGACAGTAATAAGGCTCAATGTAGTCAGTCCTAAGCAGAATCTGCAGAAGTGTTATATCACAAACCAAGAAAGATACTAACCCCTCTGTTTGCAACTCTGGTACAGCCTCCTCTAGGATACTGTGTTCATTTCTGAGGACATCTCATTGCTGGTGACCACTTAGAGTGAGTTCAGAAAAAAACAACAGAATTTACTATGGGCATGTATATAATTCTTCAAATGCTTATATTTTAATATACATATGTATGTGTGTGTGTGTGCATGTGTGTGTGTGTGTTTGTGCTTATACATATATATATATATATATATATATAAAAATTACTTTATGGTGTCCCATAGCCACTCATGTATTACCTTTCTCCTATTCTCAGTGTGTTCAGGATTGGCATGTGGAACAGTGCAGTCTTTGCTGCCAGGCAGAACAGAAATGGATGCTGAAGATAGTTACAGGAATATCTTGAATTTCTAGCATTCCCCATTGCTACCATACCAGCCAGGCCCTGCACCGTTTGTGGCAGAGAAAGGTAGAACCCAGACCCAAGTATCCCTTGGAACATGAGAACAAGGTGCCTGGGTGAGGGAGTGTGTTCTTTGTAAACAAACCAGCAGCTATTCTATGAAATCTTGAAAAATATTAATAAGTGCTGAATAGATCATTTATTTGAGGATTCAAAACACAGAGAGTAATTTAAAAACTGTATAAAATAGGAAGGAACTAATTTAAAAATAATTTAAAACACATGTATATGTGTGTGATAAATAATTGGTTTGTGTGAAATATGGAAAATATGTGCAATTGTAAGGAAATAACACTCATAACTCATGAGATTTCAACTGGCCAAAACAGTATTACAAGGCCAGCAAAACCACTCACAAGGGGAAAGAACAAAATTCCAGTAATGGTTAAATGAACTATTTTATTCATTTATGATTCTAAAAATCCCCTACTAAATAAGACAAACTACATTCAGGTAGCAGAATCATTCAGTGTAGTATGGAAAAAGAAAGTTATCCACCCTGTAGGCTAAATTTTTTAGGCTTTTTCCCCTTCCAAAGAAAGAAAAAAAGAAAGGAAACAGTTTAAAAGGAAAATGGAATATTCCCCATAGCAGAAATTAGATAATTTGTAAACCAGTGCCCCAAAGCAACAAAAGCTATCGATTTGTTCATACTAATACGCATTAAAAGGTTTTGTAAGTCTTTCAATAGTAAGTGACCCAGAATTTGCGAATACAATACTACTGCTGACATATCAAAATAACCCTTTATATTTCATTCAGTATGTCTCTAAATTATGCAAATGAATTTCAATGTAGTTTTTCTATTTCTTTAAAAAACAAGCACACATGGGGTAGTCTTTAGACTGAGATTCAGATTGCATTCATTCCCTAACTACCATTACAAAAATCTATTACCTGTATTTGTAGGCAAAGCTTACTGTTCAGAATCCAAACTAGGATGATTGGCTCCCTGTCTGTATCCTTCAGGAAAAAAATTTTCTCAGAGAAGCTGATTTTATTTATCTAGGTATCTATATGTATATATATTTTCTGTTCACTATGTTAGTGCTGGTTTATTACCAGAGGCTGAGCGCTGTAGAGATAGGGTTTGCCATCAGTGTCAGCAGGCACCTCCATTTTAACTTCTCACAGTGAAATGGAGGTCTGTGAAATCTCTGACAGAGAGCATTTTATGAAATCCCACAGTGGATTTCCCAGTTTTCCAGAAATTTTCCAGAAATTTCCCAGTGCTAATGCCATTTCCAGAAGAACTCCTCTATGGGGAAATGCTGTGACCCAAAAAGTCGTAATTAAGACCTTTACAAGTAAAGGAGTGGTTGAGAAAATAGCTGTCCTTCTAGATGAATGATCAGGTTTGTGGGCGATCTCAAGAAAAATCCTTTCATATTTTACTGAGTGCCAAATCTCATTTTAATATAATTCTGCTATAGACAAGTGTTACAGATAAATATGGGCTAATGTATGAAGATACCCTTTTTTGATAACACCAAGTGTATTCAAGAGACATGTATTCTTTTTGATCTGGGGAGAGGGGTAAACTTATACTGTGAATGGAAATGAAGCAATTTGCAGTGCTTCTTTACATTACAGGGTATCTGCGCTAGAACAATTTTTTATTTTGGACATCAAATTCACTTTCAGTTATAATGGTTTTGGACTGGGATAAGCATTCATACATTTTAAAAAGAACTGGAAAAAAGACTGGCTTCCTCTAATTATGTAGTTTGATCAATGTGTGCATTAAAGACACATTTCCTAATGTATTATGAATTCAGATGGGTGAGAGAAAATCAGGCTGAAACAGCTTTTAAAAATAGCCCCGAATCCTCAGTAATTTCCCCCTACTCACCTCCTCTGCATGCCAATGTTAGCATAATCTAAAATACTTCTTCAGCTTCTCTACTACTAAAGGAAAACAATGGAAGAGATAGTTTAACAAAAAATATTTTCTAGCTCCAGTTGCACTAAAAATGTTAGAGAAAAAGTGTCTTAAGTGATGTTAAATTTGTGTTGTCTTCTGCAGTCAGCTCTTTCACCCAGGTTTTGTGCAAAGATAAAATTCAACAGTGGAGAGGAAAGCATTACTACTCAATCTCAGGGAAGACTGAAATTATTAAAGCTAGGCAGCCACTAACCTGGGCATATGAATGCTGGCTGCAGGTCCCTGGATCTTCTGGAGTAGGATGTAATGACTGATAACCTGACCTACACTACTTGGATCACTTGGCAGATAGAAATATAGCATCTACTCAATTGTTAATGCAATAAATTAAACCACTTTCAAACATTATTTCAATAAATTAAGCCTACATATCTGTAGTAGTTTGCATAAACTATGTAAATAAGTGCTGTGACTTATGTGTTACTGCTTGGGCATAAATTCAGCCTACTTCTTTCAAAAAGGCAGAAGTTGGGTATGGATATTTAAGATGGCTTGTGCAATCATATTAATCTTTCCACTTCATATTTCACATTTTTATGAGAACTTTATTACTAAATAATATATCTCCATGTTCCCTTTTGTAGCTGTGCTGTCCATTACTTGCCTAAACTACTTGCTGTCATTAGTTATAGCAGTTTTATGCTTCATATACTACACAGCCTCTGATGGCTGTCTCCCTAATAAATTCTTCATCACCTTCAACATGACCATCTGCACTGCAGCTTCATTAATATCCTTTCATTCCAATTTTCAGGTGGGCAATGTCTTGCTTAGTTAAAGCTTTTTGTAAATTATTAATTATTGCAACCAAGAAACCTCCTCCCTGGGCTTTCACTGGTATCATGAAATAGTGATTTCATGGATATTACAGAAGTGCTGCTCATTGCTGCCTTTATCTGTTAGGTTAATGAGGATCATTCTGCTCCAACACAATGGATCAAAATCTGGCCTTTGGTGCACACAGATATTTCCCATTGATTTCACTGAACTCATTGCATCTGGAACTTCAGGCTTAGCAGCCTATTAAAGTAGCACGTTGAGTGCAAAGCACAGATAGAAAAGTTTACCCTGCTAAAGCAGGTGAAGCAGAAACTGAAGAAGCCTGAGACTTAAAAGAACCTGGACTGGTACAATCAAAAAGTGAGAAAACCTCAGGCCACTGGACAGGAGTTCCTGTGTGATCTCAATTTCCTGACTGCATAGAAGGTTAAATGCGGCTCTTCAGCAGCCAGGCCTTATGCTATTTAATTCCCCAGGGAGACTTTCCGTTGGCTGTATTGTTGAGTGGATTCAAGTATGAGTACAAAAACCCACAACACATATTTCATGGCAAGCAGCAGATGCTTGTCACCAAATCTTGTAGCTTACAGCTTTGAGCAATCCTGTCACCCTATTCTGCAGCTATAAATGTGAACCAGCTCTATTGACTGTGTCAAGAGAGCCCAACTTCTTTTCCTCAGTCACTCTGGAGTCAGTTTGGTGGGCTCCACTCACTAAGGATACGCTTTTGGACAGACAGAAAAGTTATCATATACTTATGAAGTAGGTATAACCTAGTCAGTATCTGTGGAATGGAATGGGGAATATAGTTTTTCAGTATATAGTTAGGATGAACTGTACCATTACAAATGGAGAAGAAACAATTTACATCTTACATCTTTATATTGTACGATCCTCTCTCATTCATTTAATGTGTATGTCTATGTATACCCTTATGTACCTGCATTTGTTCATTGATTTTGTCTATACAATTGCCTTTACTTTTTAATGTAAATATATGAATGTTTATAATTTATGTTAATATTTATACTATACAATTTATATATTTTTAAATATATCAAACCATATTTTACGGTTGTTTATTGAGGTCAAACATTTGTAAGTTAAGAAATGAAGTTTTAAAACTCTCTATAATTTTATTCTCCTTTCTTGTGCATGTGCTTTGTGATATTATCCTTTAAATAAATAATTACATACAGTGACTTTTTCTTATTGGGTGCCCTTCTAATTATTCAGACTGTGACCCCACACCTTATTCAATATACTTTATTCAAACCTTACCTCCTTGGCAGAATTTTTCTTCGTATACTTTTTTACTAATGTTGTTACCATGATAATATTTGCATGATTCATAAAAATTAATCTATCTTTGTAACATGCAGTCCAATACCAAGTTTAAGAACAGTTCTGTGGAGTTGCTGGGTATGCAGGCAGGTTATCTCTAGGAAGTATGAAAGTTTGAGTATGCTTTATAGGTATTGGAGAAATAAATGCAGGTAAATAGAGATTTTTCAGAGGCTTGGTTATGTTTGGGTGGGTGTTGCAACAGAAATCATATCCTTGTCAAAGTGGTTAATCATGAGGCCAAATTTTACATCTCAGCTTCAGAGTGTCTGAAAGAAAGAAAAGGTCACTAGATGATTTTTAACATTAGCAAAAGAAATTATTCTTTCACCTTATTCAGGCAAATAGCTGAACTGGTATGGCTGGATTTTTTTCAATATATCGTTCATTTTCATACCCATATGGGAAATTGCTAAAGTCTGGCAAAGTTAAAAGCAATTGTAGGCTGAGTTTTTAATACAAAGTGCCAGAGAGTCTTCACAGTAAATAGGTGGTGCTACGAACCCTACATAGACTGTCTGCCTTCCTGTCTGTGCAAAGATTTGGAGGCTTTGCAATACAATTTTATCCTGCTTCTGCAAACCTGGCTCTTTTTAATTTAATTACTTTTAAAATTTTCCTTTGTTCCAGGGCCTGCACTCTCTCCCTATTCTCCTTGTTGTCAGCTTTCAGTGCCTTTGAGCTTTCTTTTTCTTTCTTTTTTCCTTTTCATTCCCTTCTTTTTGTCTTCTTTCCTTGCACAGTCGCTCATTTTGTCTTTCCACCCTGAGAGCCATTCAGGCACTTATTTATATTCAAATTTCAGCACTCAGGCAGGTGCTCAAAACGGGCATTCTTTCTTGATCTGCCCTCTCAGAGATCCCAAAGAGATGCTGCTGGTATTAGACACCAGAGAGCAAAGCAGAGGTTGTCCACAAGCACAAAAAGCATCTTCTGAAACAAAGAATGTAAGAGAGGGAGAAATGTAGCTTCTTGACCCAGTAGGAAAGCATTCTTTTGCCTTAGAAACAAAAAGGAACAAGAAAAAAATGGTTTCAGGAGAAGGTGCTCCTGAGATGAAGAGAGGAGCAGATTTCTTGAGTTACATGTGAACACTTCCTGCTTTAAACCAAAAGGGACCATGTCCTTGGAACGGGTCAGCACGACATGGCCGTAGGACAGAGGGTGCTGTTGAGCCAGGCTTGCACCTGCCAGGGTTTTGACCAACTCTGCTGTCAAAACCTCATATTATTCCTGAAGTAACAAGTATAGGGTTTTTTGATCATTAATTAAAGACCACTTCAACTAGGTGGTTGGATATTGCTGACCCCAAAGAGTAGTAGATTCATACAAGCTTCACCACAGTACTGAATGTATTCATTTGCTTTGCTTAATTTATGTAATGAAGTAACCCTATTCTGTACACCCCCAAAACCAAGTCTGCCTTTCTTAAGTGTTCTTTGTTTGTTTCCTCTGGTTTTTATTTTTTTTTCCATAAAGTTAATCCATGGTTTAGACAGACTGTGGGGCCCACCTACTGTGGAAACCTTTTCCCCAATATAATTGTTAATAGAGGCTCCAGCAGTTTGAGAGAAATGAAAACAAAACCTTATTATCCAATAAAGGCTCATTAAAAATTCCGCAGTTAATTTTGGCTGGCAAAATTGTCAAACACACCAAGAAGCAGAATGTGAAGTTGGCTATTTTCTGATCACAGGCCTAATTAGAAATGAACGATTTAGCTGTACCACTATGTGCCAATGACTGTGACCTGTATGGTATTTTCATTTCTGAATCTCTTTATATAAAGAATTTCCTGTGAGATTTTGTTACTCTCTAAATGACTCTGTATGGTATTGACTACAACTGAGGGCCAGGTTCTGTTAAAAAGCAAACGTCTGGCTTTAATGGTGTGGAAGTTGAATGTATATATATGTTTTATTGGGTCAGGTTCTAAAACTGGATATCCCAAAGCACCCATCTTGTGCCTTTATATATATATGTGTGTGTGTGTGTGTATATGTGTATTTATATATATGTATGTATATGTATGTATATGTATATGCATGCATATTCATTTTTACAACTTACAGCAGCCAGCTGAAAATAAGACAATAAGGGTTATGTGAGAATTGCAGAACTATAGGACTTCCTGCAATCCACCTCATGAGCTAAAGGGCTGCCCTGGCATACACAATTGCCTCCCTGAGATCATACTCACTGTAAATCAGGGCAGAATTGAGTTTTATGGGCAAAATTGAGTTTTATGAGTTTTATTCCTTCTTACATTAACTCCCCTGATATCAACAAAGTTTCATTAAGATTAATTTTGAACCAGCATGTTTAATGCTTCTTCTCCAGAAGTCTACTATTATTGTAGTTTCATGATCAGTTGACCCATTCCCTTCCTTGGATGAGCCTGAGACAAAGRTCTTGTTGCGAATAAAGCTTCATTGTATCACAAAGATATCATAAATAATTTAGGAGAGTTTATCATAATTGAAGGTTTCTTCTCATGAGGGGATTAAGTCGACCTGGGGGCAGAATTACTTCCCACCTCTGGAGACAATCAACTGCCAGATCAAAATTAAGGTCTTTGGAAAGTCTGTGTTCTGGAACTGCATCCTGCTAGACTCTTCCCCACTCCAGCCAGGCATCCCAACTTTCCTAAGTGTTGTACTATGCCCTGATTTTTGTGAATGCCATGAAGGAGGACTTCTACACATGGGAAATCAGAGGATTGGGCAAACTGCCTTTTTAATGCAGTTTACTCTGGTGTTCTGTTTCTGAAAAAGCATTGATCTTAAATAGACCCCCAGATACACTGAAATTATCTTAATTGCTTATTTCACGATACATGCTCCATAATTACAGAAATTACAGAAATATGGCAGCTATAGCAAAAATGACAGAAGTTTTAAAAGACAGGAAGAAAATGAAAAGTGTTCTTTCACCAGCATTCAAAACTGAGTAGCAGTGAGTTTATCCTCTTATTTGTTCTGGCGTAAGCTAAGATTAACTCACTTAAAGTCAACAGGCCCATTATGGATTTCTGTCCAGAAAATAAATAGCATAATTTGATGATTCTGACCCAATAACTCAGCCTCTTCCTGTAATATCATTGAGTTCTATCTGTGAGCATGTTACTAGAGAATGCCACTTCCTGCTGTATTGTAGTGCTACCAAATCATAATGCAAGTGGTGAAAACACATATATTTTCCATGTACATCATATAGCAGATAGTATGACACAGTTTTATAAGTGTTCTGACACATAAATAATCCAAACACTGAGGTAATCCCACTTTTTTCCATCAGACAACTCACATGAATAATGTGAGTAACTTTTTGCATGAWCAAATCCTATGCACAGTAATAATAGACAGTCATTCCTTTCAAAACCGTATTCCTTTTCACAGTTATTACACATGTAGCAGACACTACTTATTTTTTGTAGCAGTGCAAGGTTTAGGTTTATTGTGAGATTCTCTGTTATCTTAACAGCAAAAAAAATCATTAAATAGGTCAGGTACCATTGTTCATATATACTGAAGGTGACATGAAACTATATAACTTTGTGATCACCTGTTTTGTTAAGTGCCAGCTACCTGGGGTCTTTTAAGACAAATTAAATTGCAATATACTTTGACTTTGGGCAAACTCTGGCAGAGATCTGATGAAAAAGTTATTTATTTCCTTTAAACAACTAAACAGAAATTTTTCCTTTGACCCTGTTCTAAAGAACTATATTGCTAGAAAAGTGGAGTAAAGAGGGGATAAAAATCTATTGGTTGCAGAGCTTGTATCACCAGCTCAGGTGTCTTGGATGTCACCCTTATGGTCTTCTGATGTTACTTCAGAAAGATTGTACTGTCAGCAGGAAAATGGGTCTTTTTGAAAAGATTTTCTCCTTTACCAAAGGCATCTTATGAGATGTTAAGCTCATTAGGAAACCAGAAGAAAATCCAGCTGAACTTTTAAGTCTTTCTTTTTTTCCTTTTTTTTTTTTTAACTTTTGGTCATTAAGAATGTGAAAAGGGGCTTAGCTTTTTGAGCAGCTCCAGGGAAAGATGGGGAGGGTAAAAATGTTGAGATCTTATGACTACAGTTGTTAATATACAGTGGTGGTACTATTCAAGCTGCGATAGTTAAAGGCCTGTCAGCACTTCCATTTGAAACCCAGTCTTTTTAATGTTTATTTTTTTCGAAAAGAAGTCCAGTGTTAGTTGAATTTTAGCATACAAGAATTCATCCTGGGAGAAAACTCCCTTTGTGTCATTTCAAATAGATGGCTTTACATTGTACATGTTAGAAATAATTCAAAGTGTCCCAGCCTGAGACACATTTTTGCATTTGTATCCAGCTGTCAGCCATTTATTTGTGTGTCTATTCGTATATAGAGATATATGAGTGTGTTTGCCTGTGTATATGTGTGTATATTGTTGTACAGCCTGCAAGAGGATTACCCTTATGCTTAAAAGTTAATATATGCCTGACCTTGCCATAGGTGCTCAGCACCTTGCAGGATGAAGTCCTTACACCGTGGTAATAACAGGACTGAAATCCAGCTGTTTTGTTGCCAGGTTGAGCAAGAAGCCCATGTTTTGCCCACAGGTCCCAGGTTTAGGATTAAATTCTGCCTTCTGTGGTATAAGTGCACTACACAGACAGAATGAACAAGAACATTTTCCTCAAAAAATGCATTGATATGGTAGTGGGGCAGGATTCCTTCAAAGGGAAGAGAAGGAATAGGAAACATTCCTATTTGTTCACGTGCAGGTAGTGAAAGGGGGGAAGAATAATACTTAGAAATGCTGTTCTTCTATATGTTTTCAGAACAGTTTCATTTACTAATCATTCATTTACTAATACTACACTTAGGTATGTAGAGAGCTATTGTTCCCATTTTACAAAGGAAAATACTGACACAAGGTAAGACACATCATGTCAAACAAAGAACTAGAATCTTGTCACTTGTCATCTTATGTTCTTCCATACCTACTAGGTGATTTCTYCCAGACCCTGAAAGGTTAAACTATTGTGGTAATGATGTAGACTGGTGAAATCTTGGAGAGTGTTTTATTTGCACTTTCAGAATGACACTTCCTTGGACAGTTAAGAGGTGTACTATGATGCAGAATGTGTTTCACTAGCTTTTTAGGAGAAAAAGATTTTGAGAAAGACCTTACACTCCATCTACTATTTTGATTTCTTGACAAATTGCAGAAAACACAAATAAGTGTATCAGACTTGTTACGGAAATTATTTGTTTGTTCAGACCAGCTGATTGTTGTCACTGACTGTTCAGAGCTCTCTGTGTCTTTACCATGTCATCTGCTTTCTTCACAGACAGTGAACTCCTGCTTTTCCTTTTGCTTTATGTGACGGGAGAGACCTTAAGTCTGTCTTGTGAGAGGAAACAGGGTGTCATTTAAGGATCTGTGTGTCTTATCACTCGTTACTGGCAGTGGTACTTTCAAGAGATATATATATACCTGAGAGCATGTGGTTCCGAACAAGGTCCACTGGGAGAGGAAGTGAGACTAAGGCCATCGCATTTTCTCAGGATACAGGTGGTTGAGAGGTTCTAAGAGAAGGAGAAAGAAGAAACAGGTGAAGGAGAGGTCTAATGTGTCAGGAATAGCTGCAGCTAATCCCGAGACAATCTTTGGGAGAGACTTGTTTGGACCAGGAAAGGGACAGAACCAGTAGCCACAACTCTGGTGGCAACTGGCAAGCAGGAAGTGCAACAGAAACTTGCTGCCGAGGGATTTGTAGATGTGGGAGTGAAATGACAGTGGCCCATCAGTGAGATAAGAAAGGCTATTTCCACCTATCGTGATGGAATTATGGAGCTCTGAGCATTTTTTTCTCCTGKGAAGGACTTAGGTTATAGTGCATATATGAATAATACAAGCATCGACAGCCTGGAAAGATGGTGCAGTGTGTGATACTTCATCAGAAAGGAAGTGATGAGAACTGAAAAAAAGCTGCATGCCTCATCAAAGGAAGTTAATTTTTATTTTATTTGAGCTTGTTTGCTCATTTTGAACCTTTAAAATATATCCTATTATCCATTTAGCCAGTTGTCTTTTTATATGAATGTCTTGTATTTTCATGATTTTTTTCTGTGGAAATTGCACAAATCCATGCTCCTCTAGTTTGCATATCAAACATACACTTTTGTGCCTAAAGCCAAAAAAGACTGTAGATCATTGAATCTGACCTTATATAAATACTGCAGTTTGCTCACTTTCACCCACTCACCCGTGTCTGTGGTTTAAATTTAAATTTGGCCAAACTTATCCTTCAGAAAGTCAGTCGATCTTGATCTGAGGTGCTGGAGAAGTCATCACTTTATTTCCTAGTTTTGTCCAACTGTTAATAACTCCCGCAGTTAAGCAGCTGTGCCTAATCATACTCATTTTTTGATTCAGCTTTGCTGCAATTAATTTTCATAGCCAGGAATTTGAACAAGGGGAGTTTTTCTGTTCATGGTTTGTGACATTGGTCCTCAGATTTGTTATCAAAAAAGCCACTTCATGTAATACTAAAGGTACAGAACATTTTAAATAGGCCAGGAAGCAAGGAAAAAGGGAAAGTCTCTCGTAAATTCTGGAACACAAAATATTGCAACAGAAGTAGCATGATTATAAAGAGGGCAGTGTTCCTGTGTATATGATTGTATGGAGAATCCAGTCTGATGCAAGCTGTCTTATTTGCTATGGTAATGCTTTTTAGCTTTTCTGCTTTTCTTGTCCTCATGATAGGGAAGCTTAATATGAGAGGTAAAAAAATTGAAGGCAGCATGCTGTGCCAGTGGCAAAATGAGACCACAAGAAATAAAGCCAAAGTTTATGACTAGAACTCATGTTTGACTATTGAGGGATAGATATAAAAATATCCATAGCCACGAGCATGCACTCAAATACTTTGCCTGTTAGCAAGGGTTTTAGGTGCATGCTTAAATATTGATTTGGAGGCTATATCAATGCCTTCAACAGCAAAGAGAAAAAATGTAACTGTATTTCAGGCCTTCAGGTGAGATAAAGTGATGTAGGCCATTGGCTTCCGCTGAGTTATACAATTTCACTTACCATTAATATCATCTTTAAAAGACAAGATTTAGGCAATGGATATTTCTAGTTTACTCACTACTTGTCAGAATTATGCTGAACTTCATAYAGTATAATAGTGGCCCTGAAAAACAGCAAATTGATTTGAGCTCTGGGCTAGGAGCTACAGATAAGAAATTGTTGTATAATAGTGTTCCCCTTTCCTGTATGGTAATGACCACTTTGCAACCCATCCCTCTTGTTGCTTGTGACCTTATTCCTCTCCCCTTATAGCCTCTTCCCCTATTCCCCCAGTGTAAAAGGAAGCAAAGGTAGGGAGAGTTCTTTTACTCTCTGGAGATTTCTCAGTACAGTCATGGGCAGAGAACGCTTGAAAATCCTTGAGAACTACTGTGTTTTACATATAGCTCTGGCAGAAGTAATTGGGTCCTTTATTCTAACTGTTGTTGTTGCAGTGAAGGAACTTGAAAATTTGCTCCTAGAGCTGCAAGTGACCCACAGTGTGAGGTGATGGGAAGACAGCTAAACTTTAAACAGTTTTTATTTGGATTCAGTTGAATGCCAGGTGAAGAAGACTCTGGCTGGTTTTTTTTTTTTTTTTTTGTCCCAAATGTTTCTCTCAGCCCAAGATGAGAAGCAAAGTCTCATACTCCCTTGTTCCTTTTTCTTCCCCACAGCAGCATATTTTAAAGATGGAAATTCAACTATCTGTATTTCCTTACTTTTGTCAGTTTGGGTCATAGCCTTAATGTTACTTAAACAGTTTCTTTAAAGTAATGGAGCCCTTAATATAGACTTAATAAAGCAATGTAAGGCGGTATGGATTTCCTTCTGTCTAAGGTTCAGAGGCCTTTATCTGAATAATACATTAGATACTTTTATTCACTGGTGAGGCTTCCTAACAGGAAAAACTTTGAAGAGAACGTCTGTCCTATCATTAAATTGATAATAGACATGTTCTTTACTTTTTTTCCCCTTTGTAGCACATCTTTTACCTCTGACAGGTTTCTCTAGGAATTAAACAGGGACCATAGGATACTTTTACCGCATATAACAATGTGGTCTCATAACTTGTTGCAGGCATAAATAACTGTGGTGAGGAGGACCTTATAAAAAAGGTTCTTTGATACTTGCATGCTACTTGTATTATTATTATATACAATACTGCAATGTAAAGTAGAATATTGTTTTAATATATTTTTGCAATGTAAGAGGGATACATAAACATAGGTTCATTTTAAACTTTAATAAGAAATAACCTGTATGAATATACACTAACATTAATATAACAAGTTCAGATTCAGTGATACTTATATAACTAATCCTTTTTTTTTTTTCCTCCCTGAATTGAGTATCTGTGCACCTTGATTTGAAAATAGGAGGCTTCTAAAGGTTTTTTAATGTGGCAAAATCTGATGTTTCCAACTCAGGAGTAACAGAGTGCAATGCTATCGTTAGACCCTGAATGTCATACCCTGCCTCATGTTTTTTTTCAAATAGTTATATATAATTTATATGTGGCTTAGAGATCTGGCAAAGATCCCCCAGACTGCGGACTATTTGATAACAACTCCTGTTAATCAGTTTATGCTGTTGGAGAAAAATGAGAGTGGCTTGACTTTTCTTGCTTGTATTCATAACCTGTTTTCCCTATTTAATCTGTGTTCTGCTTTTCCACTTTGCCTGAGTAAACCCTGTAGCAAAGGTATTTCAAATGAAGAGCTGCCAAGAATGCATACAATTCTAGACAAACTTATTAATAGTGCTTTCACTAAACATTTGAGACCAAATTCTCAGCTGATGTAGACCAAAATAACTCCAACTTCAGTAAGCTGCTTTGTGTTTGCCATAAAATCTGACCTAAAAGACCTTAAATAATGAAAGTGAATATTTGGTTCATATGATTGTATATTAGTACTCTGATGTGCATTAAAGTCAAAGAAAATTGAATATGAAAAAGAGTGTAAGGACTGGTCCAAAATCCTTGTCCAATCAGTCTCTAGAGATAAAGAAATGAAACAATACCTGGATATTTCCAGATTTCACCTGTGACAATCATGGCTTTCAGTCAGGAATAGAAATTTTGCAAGAACCTGTCTCTGTGAAATATCCAATTCATGCTTTATGAGCTCTGAACATAGTTCTTATCAGTTTGTTGAGCTCCTGGCTAAATAGGGGGCAAATATTTGGCCCATTTGTCTGGTACGCCTCTAGATGTGGTATGCTTCTTGCAAAAAACGTTCAGTCAGAGGGATCCATGAGAACCAACTATGAAATTAATTCATACATTGCCTTTTTTAGTTCATCACCTAACAAGAAATGAAAATATATCACCCAAAAGCTAGGAATACACATTAATCTGTAAATTAATCTCTCTCTCTAGGTAATAAGTAATTGTTTTCTTCTTTAAAAATTATCTTTGAATTTTAAATAGAATAATTTTATGGAATATATCATGTTGATGTAATCTAATCATTTCATTCTTCTGTTTTGGTCAGTTCCCTTCTTTTAATTCAATACAACACTTTTATGATTCAAACAGAAATATTTCTAAAAATGATGTTGACACTATGTTTAGGAACTGACTTTTTTCAGGGAAATTAGTAGCCAAGGAATAAGGAGGTGAAGGGGACTATTATTGATTTCAGAGGTGATGAACTTGATTATTTTCTTTAGTCTTAAATATGAACCTACTACCTTAATAATGTTACTAATTTTACAGCAGACTCACAAGCATATATTGAGATGGAAAAATTCACAGTCTTTTATATATTGCTTCTTGAATGGACTTTCCAGGTACCTAGAAAACATTATTAACCTTCAGTGTTTCAGCTCCAAACCTAAAGCTAACAAAAATATTGGACTGATTGCATAAGAATGCTTTTCTAAGCATCCTCATCTAGCTAAAGCAGAAAGGGGACTAGGAATATAAAAAGCCATTCCCTTCATGTAGATCTCCACACTCGTGAATCAGAGGAAGCTAAGCTTGTTTGAGATATGAAAATGAGATACAAGAAAAACAACATGGCAGCACTGGAGTATATTGCTGAACTGTTCAGTATGTCTTGATGAATGAGACTATTATTCTGGAAGTTCATGACAAAAAGTCCTTCCTTTGTTGACAGGGGGACTTTTTGTTGAAAATTCATATTTTAATATAAGACAAAGTTGGCCAGCTGATGCTTGGCTTGTCAGCAGGGAATAACTTTTGATGATGGTGTGGATAAGATCTGGCTGACACCTAGTCCCTCTGGAAAAGAACACATTTATCTAAAGAAAAGACTTTCTGGAAGAGTCATTTAGACAAAGCGTTTTAAACATGTCACTCCGAGGGATCTTGCTCTCTACCCTCTCAGTGCAGAACTGAATTCCCAAGTCCTAGTGAACATAGMAATGTGCCAACGACATGTCAGAGTGGTTAATTTTGCAGTCACACGAGGCCAGAAGTTCTCAATACAGTGTTATAGATAACCATTTAAATGCATAGAGAAATAATATTAAAACACTGATAGGAAATTCCAGGATTTGATCCCTTTGGCATTACAATAGTGGAAGTGGGGTTAATATTAAAAAACAGGTTTTGTGCTGGGAACTAGGTTCTCTCAGTCCCATGTCAAGCAATGTATTTGACTTTTCTGGCATGTTGCTAAGTTTTCTGTCACCTGCACAGTCAGCAAAAGACTGTGGCAGTTCTCAGGGCTGTAGCACCACTAAGTCTGAATGGGATTCTGAGAGAGAAAAAACAGGTACTTTCCTGATCACAGGTCTTTTTTCCCTACTAAATGACAAAAAGTTTGCTTCAAGTAATGACAAAGTTTCAAGGATTTAGTGGGATATTTTAGATAAATATAGGGGGAGTTAATGCCTGTTTCCCCCAATGTTTTTCTGCTTCTAATGCATCATAAATATTAGCTTTCACTCAGCAGTGGAAGTTTCTGTACTGCTAAGTCTCTTGTGGCTGAAACTTTACAAAGTCAGCCTCAAACTAAACAACTGAGCAAAGTTAACTATTTTACAGTTATATGAAGCATGTGGGTTCATTTAAATTTTGTGCTCATGTAAATGGCTGAAGATAGAAACTTGGCTTAGCTTTTCATCCTTCAAGGAAAAACAAATACAAATATAGAAAAAATTGGTTGTTTCACAGCTATAAGCCATCTGCATTTTTGCATATTGGTATTAGCTTACTATAATTTTTTTTAGTGTGTTTTAAAGATTGCTTTGAAAATACCCCTACCTCAAAAAAAAAAAAAAAGTTTTTTACAATATTTCTGGTTATGGGGGCATTTATTAGAAACTCCTGTGTTGGGGGAAGCTGTAGTTAACCATTTATTTCTTACTGACCTTTAAGTTAAAAATGACTGAGTTAAGTGCATCCACCTTATTGATAGCTCACATAAAGAAAGCTCAGTGAGACTGCATTATTTAAAAATCAAATCTTTCCCTTTGTTTTACTCTCCTGTAGAGCCTTACTTTGCACGGTTTTCTGTTTCTCAAGGACAGCTGAGAGAGGGTACTGCAGAAAAAGCAATGTCACTTTAGGACAAATCATTTCTCTCTGCTGCAACTTCAGCAGCACTTTTTCTACACTTACTTGATTCTCGGGGAGGGAAGATAAAGTTTTTTCTTCTTTTTTTTTTCTTTCCACTCTCCAGAGTTATACAGTGATCACAGGGAGTTTAAAATTTATGAAGAATGCAAGATTAGCTGTTAAATCCATACTTAGGTGGGGTACAAAGCCTTAGTTTTTAGAATTTCTTCACTATTAAATACCTCATTATTTAATTGTAATCTATATTGCTCTTAGGCCATACTCACACATTGTTTTTACTTGCAGATTTCGCTCTGTGACCTGGGGCAAATCACTTAACCTCTCTGTGCTCCCACTTAATCATCTGCAAAATGGGCAAAACAGAATTAACCTAATAAAGATTCACATTTGTCTTGTGCATTATCGTTAATGGGGATGTGAATCATAATGGTGGAGTGCTTTGATGTCCCCAGATGATGCTGTAATCATGAAACTATTATTTTGTATTTGGGCAAAATAGCTGAAAATGGATCTGCATAAATTATGCAGAAGTAAACTATACATCTAAATAATTACATGCAATTGTTAAGCTCCTACTGGCCCATGGAGAGATTTGTGAAGCTGTGCCTATGTGTAGATCACTCACAGCTTGGATCTTGCTGAGTCTGGTTGTTCCACCTAAAGGTTTTACGTTAATAGGACCTAAATCCGGCCTAAACGTATTTTGTTCCTCATCATTGACTTTATTTAGCAACATTAAAAAGTTTTCAGTTTATCCCATGTGGAAAAAGATCCATGGTGGGGTAAAGGGCCAGAGGGAAAGGGCCGTATGATTTGAGGAGGGGACAGTGGCGAGAAGGATCATATGAACATTTTGAGAGACGTTGAACACCTTGCTGTGGTGCCGGGGAGGACACGGCAACCTCCYGCTGACAACAGGCTGTTCCATTCCTCCTGCACACACTGCTACGGTTGAAAGCCTTTCCCACCTCCGCTTTATTCCCATGCACATTCAGACACAAAGGAGGGAGGGATGGGAGAGAGGCAAGCTTTCAAGTTATGCACTTGAGATGAGAAAGGGGGAGCAGCCAACCATCATTAAAAGGATCAGGGCTCAAGTATTGCTAACCTACAATGATACCATGACAATTGAGAGTCATCCTTCTTTCCTTCCACTACCAGGCCAATAATTAATATTCTCACTTTTACCTTAGGCAGCTACCATTTTTTAATCTTGCCAAGCAAACTGATTAGTAGTATACAGCCTGAGAGTTAATATTAAAATAGTATAATAATGAGGAATATCCAGATTATCTTGAACTCTTCCTATCTCTATATTTTATCACCTTTGCTTTTAAATGAGAAACTATGGTGCATTCCTTTCTACGGGGCATCCCATCCTTTTACATGAGAAATTATGGTGCATCACAATGAGCAAGAAGTCAAGAAGTCACCTGCATGGATGAACAAGGAGCTCCTGGCAAAACTCAAACAGAAGAAGGAAGTGTACAGAAGGTGGAAGCAGGGACAGGCCACTTGGGATGAATATAGGGACATTGTCCAAGCATGCAGGGATACAACTAGGAATGACAAGGCCCATTTGGAGTTTAATCTGGCAAGGGATGTCAAGGACAGCAAGAAGGGCTTCTTTTAATACATCAGCAACAAAAGGAAAACTAGGGAAAATGTGGGTCCACTGTTGAATGGGGCAAGGGCCCTGGTGAGGAAGAATGCAGAGAAGGCAGAGATACTGAATGCCTTCTTTGCTTCAGTCTTTACTGCTAAGACTGGCCCTCAGGAATCCCCGACCCTGGAGACCAGGGAGAAAGTCTGGAGAAAGGAAGACTTTCCCTTGGTCGAGGAGGATCGGGTTAGAGATCAGGCAAGCCTGACATCAACAAGTCCATGGGCCCTGACAGGATGCACCCACAAGTGCTGACGGAGCTGGCGGACATCATTGCTAGGCCACTCTCAATCATCTTTGAAAGGACATGGAGAACAGGAGAGGTGCCTGAGGACTGGAAGAAAGCCAGCATCACTGGAGTCTTCAAAAAGGGCAAGAAGGAGGACACAGGGAACTACAGGCCAGTCAGCCTGGAAAGGTGATGGAGCAGTTCATTCTGGCTGCCATCTCTAAGCATGTGGAGGAAAAGAAAGTGATCAGGAGTAGTCAGCATGGATTCATGAAGGGGATGTTTAACCAATTTTTAACCAGTCTGATTGATAGTCTTCTATGATGGAATGACTGTCTAGGTAGATGAGGGGAGAGCAGTGGATGTTGTCTACTTTGACTTTAGTAAGATTTTTGACACTATTTCCCCTAACATCCTCATAGACAAGCTCAGGAGGTGCAGGCTAGATGAGTGGGCAGTGAGGTGGATTGAGAACTGGCTGAATGGCAGAGCTCAGAGGGTTGTGATCAGCGGCGCAGTCTAGTTGGAGGCCTGTAGCTAGCRGTGTCCCCCAGGGGTCAGTACTGGSTCCAGTCTTGTTCAACTTCTTCATYARTGACCTGGATGAAGGGACAGAGTGCACCCTCAGCAAGTTTGCTGAYGATACAAAACTGGGAGGAGTGGCYGATAHGCCAGAGGGCTGTGCTGCCATTCAGAGAGACCTGGACAGGCTGGAGAGGTGGGCGGAGAGGAACCTCATGAAGTTCAACAAAGGCAAGTGCAGGGTCCTGCACCTAGGGAGGAATAACCTCATGCACCAGTACAGGCTGGAGGCTCACCTGGTGGAAAGCAGCTCTGCGGAGAAGGACCTGGGAGTGCTGGTGGACACCAAGTTAAGCATGAGGCAGCAATGTGCCCTTGTGGCCAAGAAGGCCAATGGTATCCTGGGCTGCATCAGGAAGAGTGCTGCCAGCAGGTCAAGGGAGGTGATCCTTCCTCTCTACTCAGCCCTGGTGAGGCCACATCTGGAGCACTATGTCCAGTGCTGTTCTCCCCAGTACAAGAGAGACATGGAGCTACTGGAGCAAGTCCGGCAGAGGGTGACTAGGATGATTAGGGGACTGACGCATCTCTCATATGAGGAGAGGATGAGAGACCTGGGCCTGTTCAGCTTGGAGAAGAGAAGAYTGAAGGGGGATCTTATCAATGTGTACAAATATCTAAAGGGAAGGAGTCAAGAGGATGGGGCCAGACTCTTTTCAGTGGTGCCCAGCAATAGGACGAGAGGCAACAGGCACAAACTAAAACACAGGCAGTTCCATCTGATCATGAGGAAAAACTTCTTCCTGTGAGGGTGACAGAGCACTGGAGCAGGTTGCCCAGAGAGGTTGTGGAATCTCCTTCTTTGGAGATATTCAAAACACGCCTGGATGCAATCCTATGCAATGTGGTCTAGGTGACCCTGCTTGAGCAGGGGAGTTGGACTAGATGATTTCCAGATTTCCAACCTCAACCATTCTGTGATTCTGTGATTCTGTGAAACTTGTTTTCTTTAACTTACCAAACTAATGACCAAACTGAGACTATTAGTCAAAAGTAAACAAGATAAAGCATCACCTTGGTTTGTGTAATTCTCTTTCCTTGTGAATTGCCTGCAAACCTCTGTCAATAGAAAATGGCCAATTGAGTATTCTTGTGGAATAGGATGGTAAGGGTAGGTTTGTAGGCATGGAAGGAGAAGTTATTCTGTCCATCCTCTGGATTCAGTACAGCAGCAGCAACTATTCTATTCCTGAGAGATGCTGATCTGTTTGTTCTTAACTTTTTCAAAATTAGAGTCTTTTCAACTTCTCCAGGCAATCTGTTCCCAGATGTTCACCATCTAGTCCTTGAAAAGTTTGTTTTAATATTTAATATCTGATTGGGGAAGGGAGGGGGAATCTGTGGACATGAGAACAGATCGGTCCCTTCCATTCTGTATTTGCCTTTTATGTATTTGAAGACAATGATTATGTCATTCCTATGGTTAAGTGCTGTCTGGCATAGAAACATACTTAAACAGAAGCCTGAACTCTAGCCAGATACTGCATCAAATAAGCATGGGGAAAGATAAAGGCATCTAAGCATCTGATTAGATAGAAGGTAGGTACTTATAAACCACTGATTTCAGCAGCAGTTTACCACTTCAGTTCCTAAATACCTTTGTGAATTGGACCATAATTATTAAACTGAATTGATTGCCACTAATCATGATTTTAAAATCACATTCAGCTAGTCTACAATACTTGTAGAAAATTGTTCTAGCTTAGGAAATGTTCTTGACAGAAAGCTTTTCACTGAGATATGGAAAGAAGAATGATGGTAGAGTGACATCATCCAAAGTATTTTCTCCATTCGAGTGAAATAACTCTGTAATCCTACAGCCTTTCTCACATCTAGGAGTATCTCAGGTGCATCTCAGGTACAAAAGCACCTGATAGGAGCAAACCCTGCTGCCTTACATCTGTAACTGAGAAACACCGCCAAACTTAGCTGTTGCCCTTCTACTTCCCAGTTAATTCTTTGCTGACAGCAATCAGCGAGGGACTTTCCTTCAGGACCTAAGGCTCTTGAGCTTCTGTTATGTGTTTCTAGCCTATAATATACTTTGAAGAAGAAATCTTTGATGTGCAAGACTGAGTCAGTGTTTGCTGTTGCAGAGATGCAGGCTGCTTCCAGGCCTTGCTTCACTGCTGATGAGTCTTGTGYTGCTCCTCTCAAAGCTGGGACCTTTGCCACATGCTGAGTTCCTCAGGGTCCCAGCTACACGGAGGACAGTGCTTTTTCCTAAAGATACCAATAGAAATGTTGTGACACTTGGTGTTAGCATTAGATTACACTCAATCTGGATCTCAGGAGTGTTAATCAGTATCTGATGAAGAAATCCTTCAGGTTCTCCTCCGAAGTGGTGACTGTAATTATGAACTAATATAAACTGAACTTTCAGCAAGTTCCTATTCTTGTTTTCATTATTCAAAAAAAGAATTTCAGTCACAGTGTTTCTTGTTTCACTTAAAAAGCCCTGGTCAATGCTGCTGCTAAGAAGATGAGCCTGAAATGACTGCTGCTGTACATTTTTCAAAGCTGGGACATAGGCCATTGTTCTTTGTGTCCTCTGCAAGAAGATGTTGTGCATTTTCCATATTAACACCTTGTTGGCCAAGCACATACATTGTCCACTGTGCATTTATGAAGCCCTGTTGTATTGAAAACAAATTTCTGTTCAGTCACTTAGTACTACAAAATCAGTTTCTGATGTAGAGGTGTGCATGCCTCAAATGCCTTCAGCAAATCAAAAAGTGCATCTATTTACTTAGTATGTTCTTCCTTATTCTGTAATAAAAACAGAAGTGCTTCTGACATTCATTTCACTGATGAATCTTTTGGGCTTTTAAAAATCTTTGCATTTCATATTTAAAGTACAAACTACCTAAGCCAAATCCATAACTCTCAGTAAGGTAAAGGTTATCATTAATATTTTATTGCTATATGGCTTGTCAATCTTAAATTTCTTGTTTTTTTTCTTTTAACTAACTCTTTAAAATTTTGACAGGGGGAGAAGTGTCAGATTAGCAATAGTCTTTCCACAATTAAAAATAATTCCTGCCTAAAAGGGTAGCTGGTTTCTCAGTCTCTCTGAACTTGTGCTTCTCCCTCCATCCTTTTGCATTTCTCCCCACACTGTTTCCCATTCAAAACTTCTTTTTTTCCTAGTCCAAAAGGAGTGGGAACGCTTTCTCAAATCCCTTGCATAGTCTGTTGAACATAGAACAAATTTTGTGGATAAGCAAAGGATCCAGAATGTATCTCTGAGAATTAGTACATAGTTGTAACATCATAAAGTTCCCAGTAACTGGAATTCTGCCTTGACTGAGTCCTGGACTGTCCACACTATGTTATGCTTTAGCTATATGCAGAAATGTACCTTTCAAGAGAAAAATACAAAAAAATTGTCTTCAGAAGCAAGTTTAAAGAGGCAATCTGAGATAGTAGCAACCAGACCTTTCTCTTTTCTAAGCTGGGGCTGTTCACAGAAGAGAAATAGGCAGGTCACAGACACGTGCAATAGCTAAACTCTTTCCTTGGATGCAAATTCCACTTGTCCACAGTAATCTCTAACGCTGGTTGGAAGTGAGTTGAACCAGAAATAGAAAGTAAAAATAGTCCATCTGCTGAAAATTATATCCATTCTCGAGTGATGTAACTCACACAGAAGGATTTGTTTCTTCTTTTTCTCTCACACATTTAACCTTTGATGCTTCTGCTCTCTTTGGTTGTATTCTGTTCTGTTCAAGGAATGCAAATTTCTTGTTCTTTCTGGAAGTCTGAGCTTCACAGGGATGCCTCATAGCAATGATTATCAACTCTTTTTTCAAGTTATTACAGTCTTTGTGCAATGCTTTTATGTTTGATGTGTTCTGACTGGCGCAGGTTAAAGCTTAAGCCATTCTCCTGCAATACTCTACCTGTAAGAGCAACTTTCTTTTTCAATGTATTATAGCTAATCATTTCAAAAACAAGTGTGATCTATCTTTTCCCCAGTACAAATGCACAATACACATAATACTTCTGTAAAAAGAAGCCTTTTTTTTCCAATGCTGTAACATAAATGGTCTCCATGTTGGGATGATGGACTGCTGTTCATCTCCTCCATGTGTGTACAAACAGTCCTGAGGCTCTGCTCCACTTAGACAGTACAGTGAGAAGCAGGACTGCTTTGCTGGGGAGACCTAAAACCCTGATAGGATTTCTGCTGTCCAAATTATTAAAATTGTTTTGTGGGACACATAGGCCTTTCAGTTTATTCAGAAGAGGAACAAAGACTAGACATCCATTAGTTTCCAATGTTACGACTAATGATCTTTCAAGAGGCAATAGGTTCAAAGAGAAATACAGTAGAGTTTGCCTAGCAAAGTCTGGGTTTGTTGAGATCCAAAGATCTGAAGTGCTATTTCTTCCCATGATGGGCGTAAAAATCATGCAGGTGATCGTGTGTTGAGGTGGGCAATTTATGTTCAAACAGCTTAAGCCAACTGTGGAAGTAAAGGTAATCTTTATAGATATTTTTCTTTAATGTTTTTGAATGTGTATGCAAATGGACAGACCTCAAGAGTTTCAGAGAATCACTTTCTTTAAAGGAAGTCCTATTAAACACGTCMCTCATTTTTTCTCTTCTTTACTTTTCAGTGTTCTTCCCTATCCCAGGGAGGGTAATCTGTCCCTCTTGTAGAAACAGCAAAGAAAAGACAGCAAAGAAAAACTGGACATCACTGAAGAAGGCAGATGAGCTAATTAGATCTGGAATAAAAAATGCATGTCTTGGGTATTACTCTAATGCTTTCACCAGATACTCTTCCCTCCCTCCTGTACTCAGGCAAATCAGTGACATTTATGCTTGCTTAATTATAAAGCTTCATTATTTTCTGTACCACAAAATCTGCTTTTTGTTTTTATAAAGGCTTGGCATAATCTTTTTTTGTAAATGCCAAGAACAATGCCAATTAGCGTGTGGTAATGGTGATCAATTGTAGCAGAAGGAAGTCAAGTCTGAAGTCATACAGCTGTTTTTGCACCTCCTGCTTTGCCTTGTGCAGGTCTGTGCTGAGTTGTCCAATGCCTCCACCCTGATGAGCAATAACCTACCAAAATCTCTAAAGCTGACCAAAGGAAGAACATCCAATTATCCTGCAGAATCAGAGGTATGATATATTTGTGTGTATATATAACCCACCTTTAGCAACTAAGAGACACATACAGTATATATCATCAAGTTATTTTTTACCCTTTTCAGTACTGGCTGGCACTTTCTGAATGGAAAGTTTAAAATGCACACCCTTCCAAGCAGCACAACCACAAAACAGTTTATTTCTGCAGCAAGTATTTTTGGAAACAGAGCCCTTCCCTTTGACATTCCTTATACTAATGTTCTTTAAACACCAGAGTTATATATTGCCACTGGCTCCTTCTCTTAATTAAACTTCCAGCATTTCTAGACGATGTCCTACACTTCCCTTACTGTGTATTGCACATTCTTGTATCAGACATTTGTACCCTTACTGGAACACTCTGCTTGCTCCAGAATTATCTGGCAATCCTGCATCAGTCTATTTATTCCAACACATGATTGCTTTAGTGTTGTTTGAAGCACTATTTTGGAGCCAGACATAATCACATTATACAGTTCCTCACCTTATTAACTGACAGAGAACTGTTCCCCGTTAGACAATTGATCCTGGGCAGATGAAGCCATTAAAAACAGTACTAATTAGCTGAAGAGTGGAGACAGTAATAAAGGCTGCATCACTTCCTTTCATGCTTAGGGAAGTTCATGTTCCAGACAAATAATAATTGATATGTAGTCTTCCTTAATTGTGGTTGTTAACAGCCAGTATTATAATGACAGGCTGACAATCTCTGTCTAGCCTATTGTATATTTATTTCTAAATCCAAGAACCACTGAGTAACATTTTTGGTTTAACATGAACTTCATAGAATATACTTAAAATGTCACTATAATCAGAGTTGGGCAGCTAACCTTAACTTATGAGTTATTCCTTACATGTCTCCAGGTGTCAGCTGTTTGTCTTGGAAGACTGGGTGCCCATAATTACACGGAATTATGGCATGATACATTAGAATAAAAAAACAGATGGTTTGAAAAGGAATCCAAAAAATACTGCATTAGATCCATAAGCAAGAATGTTAGGCATCTAACTAAAATTCAGTGTACTAACTGTAGCCTATAGGGTTAGAAAATCATATAGTCTTTAAACAAAAGAATGCTTTGATTTCCWTCTCCAAAAAATGTGTTGTTTTTTTTAAATCTACATGCATATGTGCATGTGTGCATATATGTGTGTATGTACGTGCATATCATATATATTACATTTATRACAGGAAGTTGGTAGCACTCTCTATAATTTAGTTTGTAAAAAACATGTTCATTGTAATCCTCCATTTTTAATCATAATCTTCAAAAATATTCTCTCTTGAGCTAAAATGCTAGATGCAAGTTGATTTTATTTATTTATTTATTTTTTACCTTCAGGTAGTCTGACCAATTCAACTAGAATTCAACAAGCTAGAAAAAAATTCACAGTTAAAGCAAAAAACTTAGTTTCAGCGCAAAGACTAAACGTTTGAAACAGAAAACATTAAATATCTTTAGTTGATTTGATAAAATTGCTTTTGATGTTAAACACTGTTATGACCATTTGAAAACTGTGTTGAACTTCAGAACTTTTTTCTCCTTTTTCAGCTGTTTTCTTGAAAAGAAAAAGAACCAAAAAATTTGAAATCCTACACCAAGAAAATTAAATGAAATAAAAGTAATATGTGTGAGAGAGTAAAAGATGAAAGATAATGAAATTGTAAATATTACAAATCTGACAATAACTGACTAAATATATTAGGTTTCTCACCATTGCCTTGTTGTCTTTCTACTTACTGCTCTTTTTGTTACCAAACATCCTGTATTTTGGGGTTTGGGGGAGGAAGTTTGTGGTTTAGGAACAGTGTTCCAAATTAGTTGATTTGGATTTAATTGCAGACTGTGAGATCTTGCATAGGTCATGGGCAGCCAAATTCTCCCTGCTTTATTTATTTGGATAGTCAGTCCTGTTAAAGCCTGGCAATGAAATTCTGGCCACACTGAAGTCAGTGGCAAGACTCCAATTAACTTTAAAGTAATGAGGATTTTCTGTTAAGATTCTAGTCTTCTGGATATATCTAAATGAGCAGTTAAGCATGGTCCCAGCTTGCTCCTCAAGACTAAATTTACCATTCACATTACTAATATTGAGGCATAAGGTAAGTGACAACTTCATCATAGGCTGCAGATGTCAGTCGAGCAGAAGAGCCTGACCCTCACCAGCACCTGGGCATGTCACAGGCTCTCGTTCATATGGTCTTGATGGTTTGGGCATTTGTAGGAAGGGCACAAACTTTCCATTTATGCAGACATCAACAGGCCTAGCTCTTCTACAGAAAAAGTGAGTTTCTTACTTCCTTACTTAGTTTAGCATGTCTTCGAGAACTTTAACACTTTCATTTCTTGACCTTTCTGTTATTACTTTTTCCTGCCCTTCTTCACCTCATAAAACTGTCCTTGAATTCAATGACAGTTTTGCATGAGTCAAAAAGCCAAATTAGGCCCTTTAGCTGAACAAAATCACTGTGACTTTGCCTCAAGTGTATAAACCCCAATGAAGACACTAGTGGGACTTTGACTTCAGTGGATTTTGAATTAGGCCCATAGGAACCTAAGATGCTATTGGCAGAAATAGCTCAGCAGTGAAGAGGGGAGAGGGGACATATGGGGACAAGAACGATAATTTATGATACATTCCTGCAACACAGCTGCATGTGATTCATGTCATGGGGTGCATCCAGGGTCCTTTTGCCTTTAAATACTGCAGTCATGCTCACTGAAATTGCTGAGCCACAGAGAGTTGTACTGATTTCTTCTTTTTCTTTCTTTTTTTTTTTTTTTTCCAGAGGACACCACATGGAAATATTTTGGAGAGAATTTGAGAAGGGTGCCTGCACATGCATATAGTCAGACATATGTGGTCATAAGAAACAGTTATTGATTTAGGATCTGATGGGCTCAGAAACCTCCATTAATGCTGATAGGATTTTAGAGAGATCCTTTGTCCTTCAGATGGGACTCTAGAAGGAGTAAGTTTGTGCACCATGTGTATTCACACATAACACACTTTCTATTTCTACATGCTAAACTGAATCTTCTGGATGTCCAATAACTTCAGGGTTATTCTTCTGTGTTTTACTTAAGCCATTTAAGTTATTCAAATTAAACTAAATAATATAAGGAAAACTGCTTGCTGAAATCACATCAAAATTTGAAGCAATATAGTACAAACTCCTCAAAGGCCAAAGCACAAGGACCTTGTAATCCAAAGAAATGGAAGATAATTAGAATCTCTCCTGATGTATGTGCAAATTAGGAAACACTTCTGGCTATTAACTAAACAGGAAATTTAGTGTCAAATACCATCATTCAACAATCCTGCAGAAATAATGAGTTAAGCTGTGTAAGACATGACAGTCTCTGTTTACAAAAGGGACTGAAGAAGGATGGAGAAGGAAAAGAAGATGATTATTGAAGCATAAGCACAGTGGCTGCCATGCCAAACAGTTACCTGTGTTCATATTTGTTTGTTAGGAAATGATACTACCCCTCTGCGATGGTCAAATTTTAAGAGGTCCTTTTAGAAATTAATACAACTCAGGAAGAATATTTGACTGTAAAAAAAGCTGGTTAATGCATAAATATATAAATATGTGTATGTACGTATGATAGCAAAACTAGATATACAATTTAGTGTGAAGYAGTAATAACAATAGCAACAAATAATAATACAAACTTTAGCAAGCTTGCTGAATCTGATACTGTAAGTCATCATAGTGTGTTTAAGGTCACAGGAACAACACCGTTTTATACCGCTAAAAATCTGACCTATTGACTGGATTTGATCATTAGAAGAAGCCTTTGGTATGTTTTAAGGTATATTCATTGTCTTTTCTCCATCCCTTACAATTGCATTTTCTAT